>NC_051218.1:12859193-12939193 GCF_015220715.1 Pygocentrus nattereri
ACCCCTGACATGTATGTATTGCTCTAGTTGAGATAGCAGAATGACAACATTAGTGTAACTAAAGACGCACTATGGTCATTGCAGATTATTATTACCCAGGTTAGCAAATTCAGTATCCATGAGGTCAGTTACTCCGCAGCCATAAGCTGCCAAGTTCTACATAGCAGTTGTACAAGCTAATCTCTGAAGGCCTTCTCTGATGCACTATGAAGAGGCAGTCTCAGGAAAGCCTCTGAAAAGAGCAAGCATGCTGAGGTAGGCGGGTGAGCAGACAGTGTGATAGCTCAGAAACAATACACCACTGTCCTGTATGGTGACACACTCGGCGTGGGTGAAAAAGAGACCGTGCTTGTGTGTTTATAAGTGCGAGTGTGTGTGCCATGCTGTTTGTGTATTCTGAATGACCATGGCCTGTCCACAACCACCCACATCACCTCTGTTTCCCGGCCCCCTGCTGTCACTCCGCCTCTCTCCTCGTCTCTGTGTAGAGAACAGCACGGGTGGACATGCCACCTTTGAAGCGAAAAAAAAAAACAAGCCGCCGTCCTTTGATCGACACGATCACAAACAACAAGAGGAAGCCACCCAATAGCACGCGCTACGGCCCAATTCAAACAGCTCTATTGAACACTTCTGAAGCATCTGGAGAAATCACATTCTGTAAACAACTTCCCAGAATGTGGTGTGTTGGAGACCGCATAGATGGAGGGCGGTTTGCTTGCTGCTTGGTTGGCAAATAAGCCTAATCTCTTTATAATGAGAGTAATCCAGTTAGACTCAGTAAATGGCTAACGTCAGGCTAATTGAATAAGAGCCAAAACTAGCTCTGTGTGTGGAAGAGCTGCAGTCCTCTGTGGCCAAGCTAAACCTGCAATGCAACCTGCACCTTGTCAATGAAGACTAATGATGGATGCATTCGCCGTGCAATTCAATTTCTATGCCTGGTCGTTGCCTTCAGGACGACCACTAGGAGCGAACGCCCACCTGTGGAACAGTGATGACCAAGTTAATCTATACAGGGATGACATCTGCTGGTGTTCTATTACAGAAATGACCAAATCTGCCTTGGTATCAGAAATCAGAGGGCCTTTCCTGTTCTGAGGCATTAGCATAAAAGTGCAGTTTTCAGCTGTTGTCACATTTAATATGATATATAAAGAACATGATCTAATAAAGCTGAAAATTTACAGATTTGTATTTTGTTTTCATTACAATCTACTACTCTGAAGCATTATGCTTTAAGCTATCCTTAATAGGCTCTTAAGCTGGGCCTACACTACACAAAGTTTAGCCCATTTTAACCCTTGATTTGGCCCAAGTTTGGATTTTTTTTTTCAATCCAGAACAATTTTCAAGTCAAAAGCTTAAATTAGCAACTGTTTGCACATATCTAGCTCTGGAGTGATCAATATTTTCAAGCATGCTTGATTTTTATAAGTCAAAATGCTCATGGGTCCTGCAGAATGAGGTCAGTAATGTAGCTGAATGAGTGAATTAGGCAACAGTCAATGAGAAGACTAGTAGAGAGAAAAAAGGAGCCGTTATTTTGTTTTTAATGTATGGACATGGACAGTTTACAGCTTCAAATCAGCTGTCAGTTTGTATTGAAATACAGATCTTACTTTACTGTCTGCTTTTCTCAATGATATATTTATTCCCAAGTCCCCCATTCGATAATTACAGCAATAAAGACAGTATGAAGCTTTTTTGTAGAGTAGTGTAAAACACAGTAACACACAGCAACCTCCAATTACATATGCTGACATATTTTATCCAATGTGGACATGCATGCGGCCCAATTCCTCTGGCCCAAAGTCTCAGAACGCATTCCAAATAATACGTTCAAAAACATGGTGTATTCCATTGTACCCAGCAGCACCTAAATCTAATAAAGAGACCTTGAAAGTGTGGAGGGGTGGTTGGACTACTTAGAGGACTTCACCAAATTCAAACCGACCATGATCAAACTGGCCACAGCACCAATGGAGCCAAGTAAAAGTGGGCCTCCAGTGTCAAAAGAGTTTTTCTAGCTCTGTAATTACTCTACATGCAAGTCTGCGAAGGTCAACACAGCAAGGTAATTAACATGTAACCTAACCTGAGAAAAGTCTAATTGCATCCAGAGAAAGGAAAGGAGAGTAAAAAAAAACAACCCAAGGAGAGAACTAGGGGCTGAGACCCAGGGGGCCCCAATCAGCCCTCGGTGCTTTTATCGCATGTTAGAAAATCCCCGCTCTACTTTTCCAACAGCGGCCACCCAAACATAGGCCTGTAATGGAGAAAGACAAACATGCAGGTTCTCATTTAGGAATAATTGCCTCAGGCTCTAATGTGGTGGAAAAAGACCTGTACTGTTACTGTAAGCTTTTCCAGGCTACTTCCTATTTCCTACTTAGGGTTCCATGCTAGGCCCACTTAAACTTTCAAAAACGTGTGTCATTTCAAACAAGCATTTGCTCTAAGGTATGATAGAATGAAATTCATTTTCTTTTTTTACTCTTCAACAGTTTCTTGACCTATGTATTCTGTCTTCTAACAAAAAATCAGAGTCAGAGGTGCTAGAGTGGAATTACAAATGGATAGAACAGCCAGGCAGAGAGAGAGAGAGAGAGAGAGAGAGAGAGAGAAGGAGAGGTGATGTATACAAACTGCAGGCGCCTCCTCAACCACAAGATGGAGCCCCCTGGCTTCTCTGAACCTATTTGAGCCAACCAATCAATAAGTTCATCTCTTCGTGGGCTGGCAGAGCGCTTCAGAAGGCCGAGAGCAGGCTCAGTGCCCTGAGAGCCATAATATTTCCCCACATGTTTACATGCGAGCACATTAACGCACAGAAGGGCCGACGAGAGAGTGGCAATTATGATGACTGGTATCTGCAGTGGAGCCTGGAACTGCTCTTCTAACCACACACACTGGAGAGAAGCAAGACATGTGAGGCCGCCTGCAGAAGGCTCTAGCACAAATAGAACAAGCCAAGGGTGACACACCTTAGCAAAGGACATACAACTTTCATCCCTTTTGTGACACCCAAAAATAAAAACTTTAAATATTTTTGTAACAACTGGCTAGGGACTAGGAGAACTGTCCCCTTGGGTTAACATTTACACCTTTACAGTTTTGTTGACAGTGGTTATTAATAGGCACTGCCCTGACAACAAATTAGTACAATTTTTAAATTTATTACTCTTCATGTTTTCCTATAGATTTATATATACACACATTGTAAATTACTGTGTAATATGAAGAACTGTCATCACTGAAACACATATTGTGTGCAATAAAGTAAATATTTTTATTGTTTTAATGAAAAATATTATACTTGTAAGGGTGTAGAAATGTTCAATGTTGTGTTCTTGAGTTATGCTCAAAATTATCTAACATCATCACAACTGAAACAGTCACTACTGAAACAGTCACTACTGGAAATCCGGTAAGGTTTTGGTAGTGTTATGGTCATTTTGTTGACAAAATGGAACATTTAATCATTTGCTTTAACAAAGCAAACACAATTAAGGTATAGAGTCATTCAGTTCAGAGTCAGTCATCCCTAACTAAAATAATCGTTGCCTACAGTCCAAGTGATGTTAGGACAAAACCCTGTATCTTCATGTTTGTCATTCTTAACTTTTTTTTTTTACATGATTTGAAAACGTGTGCCAAGATATTGTGTGAAAATTGCATGATAAACAGACCAACTTTTATATTGACTTCTTAAAGTAAAAAAATATTTTTAGAATTCTCTTTGAAGTGTTTCAGAAATGCAAAACATGGGCTACATCACTGCAGCTCCATGAGGACAACTACCAACAGGCTCAAAAGCTGGTGGCAACCTCAGTGTCAAGGATAACGAGACAATCTCTTCCAACATACCCATTTTGTGTGCTGCTTGTAAGTTATTTTATGCTTTTGCCTTATTGTGCTAGTCCTGTCTCCCAGAGTGGCAGTGCCCTTTCTACACGGCCTCTGCTGGATGGGGATAATAGGATAGCAGTGGGGGATGGCAGGACAAGCCCTCTCATTTCCTTACCAATTTACCCATAGACAAAGATGCTGCTGTCTGTCCACTATCGGGCCGATGGAAATAAGATATCAGCAGGGAAGAACGCCTCACTGCCCAGCCCAGAATTAAAATATCCAAGCACCGCTGGGCCATGCCAGTGTTGCATAGGATGCTGCGCTCCACCAGGAGGCGAGCATAAAAGAGCGACAGAGCTGAGGAGATTCCTATCATATATCACATTGGATTGAGATGTGTGGCACATACGGCAGGCTCATTTAATTCACGACAGGTTCATCAACACACACACAAACACACACACACACACACACACACACACACACATACACACACACACACACGCACGCACGCACACATATAGATGAGGTGATGGGTGACAGAAATTGCCATGCTGGGTGTTGTTTCTGTTTTAGGTGCCCAAATGTTGCCTCAGTTGTCTAGCTGTGGTGTGTAAACTGCTTCCTGAGATTTGTGTCGAAACTCAATTTACCCCCAGTGCTCCTGTCTCCCTTCCCCTAATCAAATCAGCTGCGCTGCCTGCTGCATGCCACTTTTTCCTGTGAAAGTGGAGGCGTGTGGAGCCACACACACTCAGACCAGCCACTCCAACAGCTAAAAACTCAAAATCAAACTGCCCAGCCGGCCCTCCCACATCTGGCTTGCTCCCTCCAATCTCCATTGTTGTACAAGGTGAGGAAATCTAATGGGCCTCCACACCTAGTCAAGGGGCATTATCCCACACGTCACTCCCTGCCGCTTCCTATTTGGCCTGCTGATTGTATCTGCATCACTCAGTGTTGTGTGAGGCAGCGGGGCTGCAGGCATGCTTCAGCAGCTCTACTCACTCCCATTACTGCTACTGCTGCCTCTCAGGCTGCATTCAACATCACCTCACAGGCCCTTCACTGACTGTCCGCTTCCCCGCATTCAACAAAGCACACAGACAACCAATTAAAAGGTTAGAATCATATGTTGCGTGAGCTATAACCTACACTTACAAAATATGTGTAATATGTGTAACATGGCCACTTGGTTACTGGTATAAAGTAGTGTAGTTTTAATGTCTTCATTTTTATTCTAAAAAGAGAAAGATTGTAAAAATAATAATATCTGCAACATTTAAGACAACCTCATCTATGCAGTATCTTAAAATATTTTGTATATACTTTTGAATATACTTGTGGAGTCACTGACCTCGAGATTTGATCACCACATTTGAAATATAAGGCATTCTGAGAGTAATGTTACTGACATTTCGATCTCAATGTTACACAGCTTTATTAGCTATGGAATCATGTACAGCTCAGTTCATCATTCTGATCGTCTTTGTTCAATTTTTTTTTTTTTTTACGTTTTTCTGTTGGAAGTTGTAAACTATATGGTGCTAGCATCACATTATACTCATTCATTCATTCATTTATTCATGCAGCCACCACTGCAAGAAAATCTGCTTCATGTTACTTAAAACACTGATTCCAAACTTCTGAAAGGTGAATCAGAGCTTTTGAAAACAGCAGTGTAAACAGCACATTTCCTCTACCTCCATTTTTTCTTCTTTAGCCTCCCGTCTGTCTGGGGGTCTGTCCTGAGATATGCTATCGTTGCATCACTGCTATCTCTTTCCTGTTCTATCTGGTTTATTGCTTGTTTTCAAAGCGGCGCTCATGGGCCAACACTATCTCTTTCCAACTCAATGCATTCCAACAATAACTTACCATTCCCTGACTGTCGCCATATGAGAGACGAATGAGTGGAAAGAAAGGCTAGGCATTCTACTTGGGCCATGAGCTAAACATATAACCCAAAAGGAATCACACACCTCTGGCTCCTCTATAGCAGTGATGAAATATAACCTTGGGTGGTGTGGATTTCCCTGTTTGGTCAGCCTTATTATGAGCGCAGTTGTGACACCACTGACTGGAGTCTGACTGAAGCCCTCCATTATCGCTGTGATGAAGAGGAAATCTACTCTGAACAGAGAATAATAGATAATTGTTCATTCTTTCATAAAGCATTAACTTTCTCTGGGTTTGCTGAGGACTATGCAATTGTTAATAAATACATGTAATATTTAAACCTTTAAAAAATATAAGGAAACTGACAAATCTTGTCATTTTGGTATCCTATACTTTTTTCCTGAGGTTTATTTTGTCATAACAATGTCGTGCCATGAAAATATCTCAGCACTTCACTATGACAGTGTGTCCCTGCCATATAAGACCCAACCTTCATCCAGAAGGGTTTGACAAGATAATATTGTATGACATTTAACTATGACAGCGTTCACATTTAAAGTTAGCTGAGAAGGAAACTTAAAATTTTTTTTTTTTTTTGCTTCCAAAAGACATGTTGGCTACTTGCTTTAAACTGCAACGTAGATGACTGCATTCCATATACTGAACCAAAAAGCACTGGCTGTATTTCCATCAGATGGAGGCCTTTCTGCTAGAGGTCATGGTTAGCATCAGTGTGTCTCATTACACTGTTATTTTTAATTTTCTTCCGTTTACATTTCCTCTTGCTTGAAAATCTTGTGCTGTTTCTTTTCCATTGAAATGTTTCAGTGTAATCTTAGAAAGTAATCACCTTACATTTCAAACATGCCTTCCCTGTAATCTGATTTCTGTCTATTTTCATAACTGTAATTGATTACAGTTATTTTTTTGTGTATCCAATGTGTAATTCCGCAACATGTATCCTATTGCCCTCCACCGCTGCATTCTAGGCTCTGAGTTCACAGTCTGTGGTTGATCAGTGTGTGTGGTTGTGTAGCAGTGTGTGTACATAGTGTAGCAGTATCATTAGTCCAGCATTAGATCTGCACCCATGTTTTCTGCAATAAAAAGTGGAATATTTTTTGCGGATGGTGCACTCGGCCTCTTAGTGGGGATGTGATCTCACTGATTGCAGCATCATAAGGGTCAGACTGATTTATTAGGGCCCACTGATGAAGCTGTATTTAAATAAACACCAGCATCCTTTCCAGAGCTAAAGGAACAGCCCCCCGGGGGGCTCACAAACAGCCTGTCTGTTGAGGTTTGAGGTTTGGAGAAAGTAGAGCTGATATATTTGTCGGCAAGGACCAAGTCAATGATTTTAACACCCCAATGATTTTGCCCCCTGCTTTAGAAAAAAAAGGAAAGTCGCTCAGTGACCTGTCTCAGCGCAGTCGTGGTATGTGTGCAGGGAATCTGTGGAATCGCGTATGCAGATCAGAGGGGAGGAACAACAGCCGCCGGTGGTGTTGAAGCCGCGCTAAACGGCTTGTCTGCCCTTGTTAACACCCAGGGCTGGGCTGAAATTGGGTTCAGCTGCAGCGAGGCACTGCTGAGCACTTTTACGTGCGGGATCATAAATCAGCATCCTTCTCGCCGGCTGCAGGCCCTCGGGCCACATTTCCACCTTCCTGAGACCCCATTAGCTCCTACATATTCCAACGTTCCGGGGACAGAGGGGCTGGGCCATGGGGACCTACAGTAGGAACATTACAACAAGTGTCCAAGTGTCCCCAAAGCAGTTCAGCAGCCACAAATCATGAGCAGCTATGATAGCCCAACTATCAATACAGAGGCTTGGCTCTGTCTCAATTTGAACACTACATTCCATATTCTTACATTATACAGTAAGTACATGTCTCAGGCTCAAGTCCTGGTAGAGTTGAGCATACTATTTTATTAAACAAACTTGATTTAGCTCATAAGCTAATGAGCAAGGCCTACATGAATTGCTAGGCCAGAAACATGCTAGAAGGCAATGCAGGTGCAAGCTACTTAAGAGTTGCATGGACTAGTTGACTAATAAATCTACCAGTCAACACCATGAGCAGCAGTTAAGTAGTCAAGGACAGTGCTTGAAATATAGCAGAGGTCAATGTGGTGGTGAGTAGGCCGGAGGAGAGACCACAAACCATTTTTTTCTGCTAAACACAAAAGCAAAATACTTTATTAGTGTGGGAACATGAAACAAGATGAAATTCTACTGCAAGCTGTTTAAGATTGAGCTGAAATACATGTTGCAAGACATGCTGCATATGTTTCGAGAATTGTGAACTTCTATAAGAAAGGATATTTGTACTGACATTCAAAACAACCAATTATAAAGTATTTATGTGCAACAAAGACAAAAAAACTGCTTTAAATAACATTGAACACTGGTGGTCAAACACTGATGATGTCTTGTTTACTTGTTTACTTACAAAGGCTTCAAACACATATCTTCAATATTTTAAAAATGGGATAACAAACCTTTTTCAATTCAGTAGCTCTGAAAGACACACTCAGCTTGATAAACAGTAGTTTGTTTCCTATCAGACTGATGAAACTGGTTGAGATTCTGAGAGCTGTGATGATTTTAGCATATGGTCCACATTAGATGAGTTATCTTCTTTCAGCATGATTTTATTTAGTTAACTGTCATGGCTAACCTGCATTTTGACAAGTCTTTTGCAGAACTGGTTTCATATAAGCATATGATAAATCATCGCTTCCTCATTCTAATAGAACAAAAGCACTACACACTTCTCTACTCTCAAGATCTTCAGTTGTTATGGCTATTACACTAACAGTAGTAGTCTTCAGAGATGATCAGATTTGTCCTCTATCACCCCCCCTTGAGTTGAGCTTATACAGCAGGGCAGTGTGTTTGCAGTGAATTGGCCAGGTGTTGTCATTTGCATTTGCAAACTTGCATTGAGTATCTTTCTGGCCTGTTAGAATCAGGACAATGCTAATCTCTTGTGGTCCACCAAGGAACGAGTTTGACAACCTGACCTAGTACCTGGATCTTTGCATTATCATAGGTATCATCTTGAATAAAAGTCTAATACTTTGTACTAAACAAAAATGATAAATGATCACACATGACCATGTCAGTGAATCATGCCTAGGCTAGAAGTTAGCTAACATTAGCTAGCAGCAACCTCTGATGGCTCTTCTCCTTCCACTGCGTATATTCAGTCTTCCTTTTTCTACAGTTCTAGTTGATTATCTACAATACACTGACTCTTATTGCATCCCCAGTGTGAGGCACTAAAGGAGATGCAGGTTCTATTTTACTGCTGGTTCAGGCTCCTGAAGGACATCTGGTCGTGCTGTGGGCGAGAGAAAGCAGCTTGGCTGGTGGGGGCTGTGCTCTGCTCTGACCAGGCCGAGAGTGAGCTTTTATATACGTTTTCTCACGGTGAGCAAATATGGGAATTAAGTTAATCATAGCCTCAGGGCCAGACTTTTTAAAGAGGAGAGAAAGGGAGAGTGAGTGGAGAAGAGAGCCAGTGATTACACTGCTCAGGGAATTACGCTTTCCTTGACTGCTAAAGGAATAGGCCTGCTCTGTTGTAATCCAGCTCCAGTGGGCAACCGTTGCGTTTGAATAATGAACCTGGGGCAGCAGGGTAATTTGAGTGTATAAATAATGAGAAAGGAGTGTCTGTATACATAAGTAAATAATGAAAGGGCACAGAGGGTATGCAACTCTGTGCGGGAGGGCACGCAGTATGCTTTGTGTTCACACATGGGATTGTAGCAGCCTGAACTACAGAACAGTGACTCTGGAGGGCAATGAATACTTCATGTGTGCCCATAGAGAATAGCTAGAAATACATAAATATGGGAGACCCTTTGATTTATAGTCAGTCTCTGAAGCATACTGGTCCTGTGGCAGATGGAGCACACGTCCCCTCTGTGTCAGCCCCCTTGCGGAATTTAGTTGAAGCTCAAGGTTATCTGTGATCAGAAAACCAACTTCCTGCTGTGGCACAGAGGTCAAAGCTCACCTCCCAGCCAGTAGCCCTCAACACACACTTTCCAGCTCCACCAAGCCCCTGTACTGCCATCTGTCCCCTCACACTCTCTCCTCACACTCCCTTGAACACAGCAAGCCCAAAAAGCTAGGAGCCCCCCCCAGATGCTTACTGAGAACCCTTCATCATGGACAAACATATTATCCTAGAAAAGACTGAGGCAATACTGAGTGTTGAATGATTTAAAGATTCATTAAGGGTTTATCACAGTGCTGCAGAACTTACTTGGTGCATGATGGTCATGATAAAACTTTTTATCTCCAACATGGAAACATTAGGAGACTTTAAATAGGTATAATGTAATGAAAATTTATTCAAAATTTATTCAAACCTTTGACCATTGTTATTGGACCTTTTGTCTTGAAAGGTTAAAACAACGTGAAGTGCAGCTCACTTTTTTACAGGTCTTGATATGACAGTGATGACATGTGGGAACCTTCCACATACCATACGTAGAAGCCTTCCAGATGCTTACTGACAACCATACAACATGGACAGACACGTATACCTGAAAAAGACTGTGGCTATACAGTATTTCCACAGTGTTGAAACATGTGATCATATAGTACTGCTCCATTTTTTGAGAGACTAGCTTTGAGTTTTTCACCATTTGTCCCAACACCTCCAAAGTTTGGTCTTGGTTGCAAGCTTTCACTCCTTTCACCACTGAGTTTTCTTCACACAGAGCAAGCATGAACAGAAACACCTGTGGATTTTTTCATATCTCAAGAGTGGAGCTTACTGATCTCCTCTCAAAGATAAAAGCTTTAAATCCTGTTTATCTGAAAGTGACAATTTTGGTGGTCTACCAGGTCTTGTTCAGTTGTTAGGTGTTCCATGTTTTGCATATATTCTAATCAATTTTTGATCTCCAGGTTGGGAAACTTCTGTTTTTTATATCTGTTTTACCTTTGGCTTTCTCCTTCCTTATGTAAGTAGATTGATTATCCTATATCTAACATCCTCAGAAATTCCACTTCATAGCTTTTTGACTGGAAATTGAATAAATGAAACATGGTCTCTGACATTTACAGTGTTCAGAAAAGTTATGGTACATAACATCTTGTTTATATGACTGTATACAATAACTAAATAGTTCTATCGAACTATTCATACTGTTACTACCTATAGGACGTAATTTGATGCTGTTTTTACTTATTACCAGTGCAGATGCCATTATACAGAAACTACGTTATTTATGTTAAGAAAGTATTAAGACTAGCCAGTAAGCTTAGTAATTATGTAACACTCACTTCTATGACTGCATGGCATATTTTCTCCCTTCTGTGGTGCTGCTTCATTTTACTTTGTCTTTACTTAATTACTTTATCCACTTGGTCTTCACTGTCCACATTCAAGAACAGCACTCTGAAAGAGTGCCCATTAATTTAAATTTACATCTGCAGACATTTCCCTGTATCCTGATTTTTCCTTGAGGCACTTTGAATAGCCTCCCTCTGTAGTGCTTCCAGGACTGCCTGCCCCTTGCCAGATGGCTTTGTTGAGTTTTGCTAACAAAGTCATTAAAACGCCTCATTTAATTTCAATTTTGGCCAAGACAAATCTCGTTCCATGTCTCTTCACACATGCTGCGCTCTCAAACACATACACACATGCACACATGTATACACACCCACCCTGAAAGTGAACGTCCACTGAGAATAATCTCACCAAGACAAGCGTCTCTATAATAGCGCAAAAACAACATGGCCGCCACAGAGTCAAAATGGGGCTCTGTTTACGCTTATAGAGCTGACAGACAGCAGAGAACCAGAGAGGTCTCATGTATTCCAACAAGAGAGAGAAAAAAAAGGGAGGTTTCTCTCTTCCTTTCCTGCTGCTTGGTCAACCGCAGCTCTGCTAGCTCATGACGGTTTCAGCCAAGACGATCTCACCACACCGTTTACAAGGCCAGATTCCCCCCTTCTACAGCTACTGTTCTCCGATTGGGAGAAAAAGTACCTCACATATGACAGCACAAAAACCCAGCTGAGAAAAAGCATTCCGTTAATCCGCTCCTTGAGGTTTCCCTGTTAACAGTTAACAGGAGTTTTCAGACTACTCGCACTGGTTTCTTTATGGGAGAATTCCATCACCAGCGCATGCAAGCAACACTCTCAAACTCTATCAGCATGAGCTATTGACAAAAATGTCTAGCCCATGTGGCAGTGCTGGGTAAACATTTTAATCATTCAGCCACATCAATGGCGAAGCATGATTAAAACCAAAGCTTTCACATAAAAGAATGCGTCCTTAATGTCTGGATCACGCTTATTTAACACTGATGTAAATCAAGCGCTTCTGACTGCCATTAAGAACTCACTGGAACTACATGAGCCACACACTCTGATGCTACATAGCAGACAGGCCTCACAGGGTGTGAAAAGGAGTCAATTAGTGGTACAGCATTGCTCAGATTCCGTTGTAAGAATTTTGGATTTAAAAACAGACAAATCAGGGATCAAATCAGGAAGTTTGCATTAGTCAGACATTAGCTGGCTGTTGGGTTCCATCCTTTGTAGTCCCTTCACACCACAGAATTTGTTAAGAACATTTTCCAGCAAGTTAAGTGTGGCAGATCTGAAACAGACACCGCAACCTTGAAATCCATGTCTTTGTGTTCATTCTCCTAAGCTCCGCAAAACTCCGCCCTGTAACACAATCTGTTTTGAGTTTCTTCCTCTCATGTGTTTGGCCATTCAATTTAGGAAATGTGAAGCAGCTGATGCTTATAAATAAAAGAACAAACCTTCGCCAAGTTTTTATATCATTTTTACAGAGCTTCTCGCTTTCCTTCCACTCTCTCTTTCTAGTCTCATATTTAATACATGAGCATAAATAAGTTTATTTTTTTATGTAACTGCTGGGTGCATGAGGCTCTGATATGGAGCTAGTAATTGGCCTGTCGTTATAAACGAGCTGGCCAGTTCAGTTCTCTTGCCTGCTATTGCTGCCTGGCTTTTGCAGAGTTGACCTGTGCATTAGCATGTGTGGTAATTGGGGGGGGGGTTATTTGGTAGTCAATAATTAAAACAAAAGCAGCAGTTAAACCTGAGGTAATTGGGGTCTTCCAGTCGTTTAACTCAAGCTAAGTTTGGCAGTGGGCCTGAGCCCGAAGCATCATTTTTAAAACCACTTTGAAATGATAATGAAACACACAGGAATGGATAGATGGATTATACGATGGAGAGGCCCATTGATGTGGTGAAGGGAGATCATTTTCCTTCTGCGGGAGGTGACAGTAATACCCCAGGCTGCACAAACAGAGATGGTTAACATTAAGGGTTACAAGAATCATAACATTCTGAAGAGCAATAATACCCAAATGACTCTTGTTTTCCCCGGCCCAACTGGACATATTTATAGGCAATTACAGAAGAGCACTCCAGTAAATCTATGAGGTAAGCGTAGGAAATGACACATTCGCTTGCTTGGCCTACGACTGCTGTGGCTCATGTAATGAAGTCGGTGCATGGCACTCAGTTAATGTAGGCCCTCTTGCATGTGCTACTAATTGCCTCTGAATGAAAACTCTTGCGGGAACAATAGGTGCTGTTCAAGTGGTAAAATTTTGGGGTTACACAGCCTGACCCTTGCCAGCGCTTTCATGTCAGGGTGATGTACAAGGGTATATACATGGTAACTGTTGCTGAGGGGCCACCTCGGAGCAGTTTCAAACCAGCAGATCACTGCAAGATGTGAGCAGGGGCTACTCTTTGTTGATCACTGGAAGGTTGAGCTCAAACTTTCCTGACACCCACAATGAGTTAAAGACTGCTCACCCTGAAATAGCCCTAGGTCTAGCAACCTCACAAACCTTATCCTTGTGAAGGAGTCTCAACTGATCCCCTGGAGTAGCCCTAACTGTTCACCAAGAGGCTTCTGATATACCAAATATGTTTTTTATCTTTTCTCAAATGTGGCATCAACTGAAAGTTTTGACAGAATTCTATTTTTTCAATGAGTTTTCGGCAGAGTTTCTTTCTTACACTGAGTGCTGAGTGACAAATAATTAAACAAAACATAAGAAGAGGCATTTTAAGGTGTATATGCCATGAGGAACCTAGGAGGGTGTAATAGTTTCCACCAGCCCACTCCCCTACAGCACTGACTCTTCAACGGCAAGACCTGCCATGAAGCTGAAGACCTGATCAACCTATTCATTATCCTATCACCTCTCCTCATGAGGCTCCCATTATCCTGGCCTGGACCTGCCTGACAGACGTGACCTACAGCCCCACAGAGAGCTGTGAATCACTACCATCACCTCATCTGGAAGGTTTGTCCTCCACCTCCCTCTTTCTCCCTCCTCATCACATGGTTACAGTTTGGAGAGGGCTAGAAGTGCTGGCATCTGCTCAATGTTAAGGAATGCTCCCTCCTCCTTCATGAACCCTGAGTACGGCTCCGCTAATGAGCTCCATAGCCCCCAAACGCTAGAAACTCCTCCTTTTCTTTTTTCAATTTTCTGTAGCAAATATTGCCAGATATTCCAGGCTATTGAAGAAGACTACAGGGAGGAATTGAGGGGTATTCTTTGGAGCTTTGTGCATGAGTGGAATAAAGCCCTCACATCTTTTGTGAGAGTAAATCATGTTTGACAAAATTGCTATGATAAGCCTATTATCAAGGTATGAATTCATTTCTGTGCTGAACGCCCAAAGGGCAAACGCGAGCATTCTTATGACAACGTGTCAGGCTTCGCTAAGCCTTCATCGCACAGTCTGCCTGTGGTATTATGATTATTTAATTGTTTTCATTGAGAGGCCCCATGGCCCTCTGTTGGTGTGCGTATCAATGAAGGCTGACTGGCAGCGAGCCGGCTGAGTGATGCCGTCTGCACTGTGAACGTTATCTTCCCTGAAATTGCAGTGTGGCCAGTCTGGAAAGCACATGTGGGAGAGCACCCTCTGCCAAGAGCTATTCACTCATCTGCACTATGATGACAGAGAGAGGCAGCTTGACGGACAGATTTACCGTAGACCAGACTAATACAACTCCTAATACTCATCACCGCATTACACCCACATACTGACTCTTTCATAAGACAACATTAGCACAAGCGATCCCAGAACTCTCCTGACACTTATCAGAATCCAGCATTGATCATCCCCCCAATTACATCCTCCACAAACTACACCCATTCTGACATCCCTGAACAGCAGCAAAACAGGCGAATATGGGAAAGAGTAAAAGACTCACATTCACAGACATCTATAAGCTCTCGCCGGTTTGTACAATGGCTGCTGAGAGAGAGATGAGTTGGACGCTCTTCCTAGTGGTGCCATAGAGACTGCTGATTAAGCCAAACCAGAGGATTAGCTCTTCTAATTCCTCACAAAAGAGTCAATCTCCTCCAAAAGACCTTCTGTCTTGGCTGGAGAGCACCAGTCAGCCAATTTTTGGTCATTTTCACTAATGCACCACCTCAGCTGCCAGTGCAGGATTGGTTTGGATGAAGGCCAGTTAAACGGTGGAACTGGAGTACAATCCAGCTTATCTCTACTCAATAACTACATAATGTTCTAGTGGCTATTGCTTATATAGATGGGCAATGATAAACCTGTTTTCTTGCAATGTTTAAAACAACTCATTATAACAACATGATGCAATCTAAAAGGGGCCACTTCCTACTCTTTTCTTGTATTTTATTTTTTGCTCTGAGCAAAATGTTGCCACCTCTCTGTATCCCTTAGACTAGGTATGTCAAACTCAGGACCTTCCAGACCTAAATACAGCGGAGTTCAGCATTCATCCTAATCTAAAGCACTGAATTCAGTTCATGAAGACCTTGCTAATTAGATGATGAGCTGAATCAGGTGTGTTTGATGAGGCAATGTGCTAAAGTCTGCAAATGCATTGGTCCACCACCCTTAAAATTAAACAGCTGTTTGGACTGAAACACTTCTTTAACTTCAATGTGAACAGGCAGAGCTAACTGCTGTAGGCAGAATAGGTGCATATATGCAATTATGTCACAGAACATCACAAAAACAATACATTCAAAACTGGACATTTGTGCAGCTTAGTTTACATATGGACTGTATGGACCGGGGAGTGAACAGTACATTTTGGAACTGTAACAATGTCTACTTTAAACTCTTTCATTTTGACAATGTGGTTCTAAGACACAGGTGCTTTAAATGACTGCTTTATATATTATACCCCAATGTTTTCTTCTGGTCACTGGTCACAGCTGCTTTCATGTCAGCATATATGTCTGTGCACATAGCTGGATAAACCTTTCAACCACGATTGCATCTTGCAGTCTGAGGTTGCTAGTTTTATTACACAACATTGTAAACTTCAACCTCAAAACCATTAAACTAATTTGTTTCTCTGTGATCTAGGCAACACAGCTGCCAAACATTTGATCATGTGTTCTCATATTTCAAAGGCACCAGATTGCTGGGCTTATTCTAAAGTCCTGGGATGTACTGTAATAGCCTGACAATGCTTTCAACATCAGAATTCCTTTGATTGCGAGTGAAGCTTGCGTTATGTTTCCATATTTCTTTTAAAACTCAACGTTAGTCATTTTACTGGTCGTGATGAAAACTTGCCTTGTTTTAGTAACACTGTTAACTATGGAGACAGATTGTACTAATAAGGCAGTGTCTGAATGAGACTGGGGTGGCCAATGGACTGATTATAGCTGCCTGGTGTTCTCCGTCCTGCCAATTATGAACCTGTCTTTATTTATTTATTTATTTAGTTATGTTTGTTTGGGAGAGCGACTTTATATTCAAGGAAAAATGAACCATGACAAGATGTGATTAAAATGGCAGCATGCTAACAGGCATGCTGTCGTGCTGTCCCTGCAAGACTGTGTGCTTCTTTCCTAGCTGCCCCCCCACCATTCCCTTTCTCTCTCTCTCTCACTTGCTCTCCTGCCCAGCAAATATAATGAGAGATTGTGCCAGAGAAACACTCGGCTCATTTTCATAGTCTTTCCAGGCCATTGGAAAATTGAGCCATTCGGCCCTGTCTCATTAGGAGCGAGATTAGAGTCAGTGGGGCTCCAGTGATTGAGATGATTTGTGCTGTGTGGTGCCTTCTGTCTGACGAGTATATGATGGTGTGCATATGTATGTGTGAGCATCTCAGCCCATATGCCACAAAATGTGTGCAAGTATGTGTAAACATTTGTGCATATACCACAATGTCTGCTATGTTTACGACACATGAGGACCTCAGGCAAGCCAGAACACCTTAACTGATTTAACCCAGCACCCAAAGTCACAACTCAGATTGGCTGGGAGGGTCACCTTTGCCCTTAAGCTACACATTAGCCAAATTACAGGCTGCGACACTGCTGATTATTTTATGGAGCAGAACGAGCTAAGAAAAACATGGGAGAAACGGGGCCACCTTCTTGACAGTCATCTGCAGCATTCTAAACATGGAGCCTGAGCATTATCCTGTTGGTAAATCCTCTCAGTGCCTACATGACATGGTTCAAAACCCTTTCCCCACCGCCACCCCATTGTCCAGCCTTCATCGCTCAATCAATCACCCTGTCAGCCTGTCCCTGTGCTGCTGAAACAAACCACCACAGGTCACTCTCTCTCTCCAAAGGATGAGTAATCTGCCCTGGAAGCAGACCTGAGAGCCTGAGAAGCCAATTCAAACAGCATCGAGTTTTTACTGGAAAGCGAAATAAATAAATCAATGCCCTTTGCCAGCAGGGTGTTAATGTCCTGCTGGTTTCGCCCGGCTGCAGGCCGTTATGTGGCACGGGCCTGTGGCTTTCCAGAGGGTGGGTGGCATGCCTGGTGTAGTGCTCAGGTGCAAAGGCTGTGTGTCCGAGCGTGTGTGTATGTGGGTGGGGGTTTCCCTCCATTAGACCGGGTGAGGGATTTACAGCCAAACCCCTCAGATGTCCCTTGTGAGACTTTGCCAAATGGCTGCTGAGGAGTGTGGTGTTGCTGTCTGCTAGTGACCTCTGCATGAGGTCAGCAGAGCTCTGCTGTGTGTGTGTGGCCACTAAATGAGCAGGAGGCTCCTGTAGCAGTGGCGCCAGCTCCACCGGTCAGAGGAAAGAGCCCCCGCTAGGTGCTCAGGACAAACAGTTTAATGAGCTCAGGGCTGTGTGGGTAGGTGCATGAGAGAGAAAGGAAAACACAGAGAATGAGAAAAAGAGATAAAGAAAAAGAGAGAGACAAAGGACGATACTTCATGTGAATAATTCAGCAGTGTCCATTTGGGTCAAGACGTCACCACTGAACTGGTCAGGAAAGGTCCTGACAGGGCTCTGCAAATGTAAATCCCACTATAATAATGTTCTTCATCTATTTAAACTTCATCCTAGAGAATGAGATAGTTTGGAATTTTGCCTGTAGTTTGTCCATTTTAATGATGGACAGTTGTGCACTGTCAGAAAGTAGTTTATTTGAGACTTCTTAGCATCTTGATACAGTTTTGCTTTAGGCATGCAATTTATATGATGCTTATTGGTGAGATATAGCATCTCTAGTACAAAAGCAAAGAAGCAAACTTTGTCATATCTTGTTTCACTGACAACATCTAGGGTGAAAGGAACACTCTGTTATTGTGATTTTTTGCCAAACTATCACCTTCAACACTGAAACCTGGATGCCCCATCCCTGTGTCCCCACTCCTGTCATTTAGCCTGGCTCAGGGAATGTACTCCTCCACTGAAATGTAGAGAGCAATACACCAAAAGCTGCCAGGTGCATTGATGGATGGCACCGGTAAGAATAGTGCAGCATTCTGTGAAGCAGCATCCCCAGTGGATGTGACTTTGGTAAATTATAGTGATCATACATAAAGCCTCAGTCATTAGTTTCCCTTACAGCGCATTACGAGGGCCAAGGGTGGCTCAGTTGGAGAAGAAAGTGTGGACCTGCAACCGTTTTCCCAAAATGAATGTGGGGAGGGGTGAGGAGAGCATGATAGAGAGAGAATGAGAGAGCTAAAGAAGGCATTTGAGCTGGAGAGGTTCCAAAAGATGTTATCAGTGCCTGCGACTGAAACAAAACACCCAACACAACAAAATCAGAGAGGGCATTAGGAACACAAAGGCATGCTTCAGTTTTCAGTTCCAGCTCCCTGATTTCCTTCTCTAGTGCAAAACGTGTCAAGGTGTTTACATTCCAGGCAGCTGGAAGGCTGCACTGCGATCATCTCCGGTGGAGATGGTGGCGCCCTGGCCCCCTGCCTGCAAGCACGTAGTCTGGACTCAGACTCAACCCCTGCCTTACTTCGCTCATCCTCCACACTGGTGCAGCTAGGTTATTTGTTGTCTTAATGGAGAGTGAAAGCTGGTTTGACTTAGTGGAAATGGAGTGCGGAGGGCATGGTTAGTGTGCCATGAAGTTATCTGTGATCCCAAACTGCAAGGACTGCGGGCATCCGGGAATCAATAGAAGAGATAAGCGCACTGCATGAGGGTGTGAAATCCAGGAGCATGGGGCTCCATCGGCTGCTGAACGGACCTGCGGATGTGTGCTAATCCAGGCCCCACAGTCTAGACGTGGAGAGTATATTAGCATAATGAGTTCTGCTAATGGCATTGAGGCACATGGTGGAGAGCACACAAATTCCTGGGCTGATGGTCTCTTAGGGCCATGGCAGGAACACACAGGCTGAGCCTTCCGCTCAGCAGAGGAAGCCCGGCCACATGATTCCATACAGTGGGATCTCAGCAAGAAGAGCTGCTTTTCTCCTTGCCTCTGAAGTCCCTCAAGGTAGAGACACCAGCATGGAGCTGTAATGGAAAACAGGTCTGTGGATTTATCGGCAGCGTCAAAGGACCTGGAAGACTTAGGAGCTCTGCCTAGAACAAAACCTAATTAAATCATCGATCGGCTGATCCTTTGAACAAATTAGCCAAACTCACGAACCTGATTTCATGCCGGTGCCTCTCCATCTGCCAAAATTCGGTTCGCTATTCCAGCTCTCCGTGCTGTCAATGCCAGTAGTCAAGGCAACGGCTGTGCGTGGTGCAGCTGCTCCAAGGAACACCCATAAACATATCCTGTGACCTGTTTCCTTTGCTGTTTGATGTGTGCAGGATAGCACCCAGCTGGTGTACTTAAGGTGATGGTTGAGGCTGCGTGCCGGAGACTCTGTTATCCTTAATCAAACTCAGAGTGGAGGGAACTCTGAAGGCCAACTATTGAAAGGCCTCTTTGGGAAGGTTGTTTACTTGGTTACCAATTGAAAAGGTACACCTATTCTCAAACAAATGTCTTTTGTATTGCCACATTGGTTCCCGCTCACCTGGACATTTTATACATGTGTAGGAAATCAATTCTAATATACCTGTTAAACAGAGGTACACAGGGGACTGTATGAGAGCTACAAATGCTTGCTCAATTCCTCTGACTTGCCTGCACTTCCTCCAATTACCCACTAGCATGTGTGTCTGTCAGTAAATGCCAGTGCTCAGGCTACTGAGTCTAATTTCTGCAAATTAACTTGTGCCGCTGGGGTTTCTTCAAGTTGGAACCTAATACCTGATAAGAATCAAGTGACCCACCAGTCTTAAGCCTTGAGTCACTTAGTCCTACACTGTGGTGTTTTATGGGCCTAAGCTTTGCATGAATGCTAATACTGCTAATTGTGGTGCGGAGCAGACGATAACATTGAACTCTGATAGTGTTCCAGCGTTCCGAGATCAGCAGCACCTGTGAAGGCCAAACGAAGCCCTGCCGCCTACACTTTAACAGCACTTGCCTCAGTATGTGAAGAGGCACGTTCATCTGGGCTGGCCTTTCAAGAGGCCTTTCAAACTCTTTGGCAGCACAGCAGTCTCTCCTCTCACAGCATCTTTATTATGTGTGATTTTCAAAGCCCTCTGTGTGTTTTGAAGAACTCCAAGCCTATGAAAATGCCCACTTTATGATGAAGGATATTAAAAAGGGAGGGAGAGGGTTTTGACAATTGTTGGTCTTTTTCTTGACAAAAAAGTCTCTGACGGATACAACACTCTGCCTTTAATGAAGAAAATTAACATCAGAGCAAATTCCTTCTAGACCTGAGTTAGACTTCAACACAGTGTCTGTGCAAGCCACATGGATGTCACAGCATCACCTGAATACAGGATAAAACAAAATTCCATGAACTTTCCTTGCTAGGCCCTAAAGGCTCTATGTTTGGCCTGCAAATTCCCTGAACAGCTTGATTGCTTGCAATGGGAAAATACTGGGTCGATTTATTCACGCTACAAACTCTTATAGAGGTCGGCCAGCTAACTCAAGCTGACATACACCTGCAGCAATTAAGATTCACGGCACCATTTCAGTTTTTATTCAGGCCACTTGTCCAAGTGGCTTTCTCACGCCAAATAATATTTGGGTGATGAGGATCTGGGAGAGTGCTGGCCTGCTGGGCTGGCTGATTTATCTGCTGCTGAGATGCTTTTATGGTCTCGTGGGGGAAGAGGTAGGGACAGGCATACCAGATTAGGGGAGGTTCTGCCCAGTTTAATATCAGCCCTCCATCTGTCACTGGTCAATTTCACATTGATTCAATCAGTATGCTTTGTTTTAAATCTTCAATATAACAAAGGGATCTATGGAATTCTTCTAAGGGCACAGCGGAAAGCTGCAGTATCCCCAGACTTCGAGCACTGAGGATGGGATGTGGCAAGAAAGCTTTAGAGAAGAAATATTTAAGCCTTATAACAAAAAGAAAAAAAAAGAGTGGGTGATATAAAGGAGTTCTGAAAGAAAAAACGAAGTTCATATGAAACATTTCTCAATGTCAAGCATGACGTAAATCTACCCTACACATAAAAGAAAAAGGCAGCAAATTCTTAAAAACTACAAATAAAATGAAAAAAGTGGAACAAATATGAACAAAGAAAGAACTAGGAAGCCACAAAAATGTGGCAAATATGCACTTAATAACAATTATCAAACCGAGCATGCTTTGTATGGCACTGGGCTTGGAAGCCGGTCTGTATAACATTACAAAAGTAAATTCAGCAAGGCCTGGCTGCACAGCAAAGGCACGTTTGTTTAATTAAGCACCACGCTATAGGATTTCAGCATTACTTTCCATCTTTAAAGCTGCTCTTAAGGCTGTTCTTTAAACAGGCTTAGCGAGGCCACTCATTCTTTGCCAACAATGAACAAAAAACAATATAAGATGCACTTTTGAAAACCAGAATTCACTATTCTGAGTTTCATTTTCCTGCATACTGAACAAATAATAGATTAATGCAGTGTGTATCTTTGCAAAATATAGGTTAAATTTGTGCAAAACAAAATTATATAAATGTAAATTAAATGTAAACCTCTCCCACTTCAATCACAGTCCTTTTACAGGACATCTCCTGGCGTCTCAGAATAAAGGAGGCATGTTCAAAGTGGCCGAGCTGTGCACTGCTCTCTTTGCCAGATGTGATCCCTGCACCCCATGTCTCGGTGCCCTGGTGGCCTTGACAGGCAGGATGAAAATGTTTGTTTGAAGCCTCCTGTTTCTCATCAATGCTGCTGTCCCAGCAGAGCATCTCATCTCGACCTGTCCGACACCTTTCCCCAAGACCCCGTCCCACATGTCGGGAGAGCCAGAGGGGGGTGGAGGAGGAAGCAGATAATGTCATCATCAGAAAGAGGCACCTCTTCTCTAAAGTAGCATAATATGCCACATCAGCCCCTCTCCATTTTCATCTTTTTCAATGAAAGCCTTTGAGCGTGGATTTAAGAACATGAATCTACATAAACTGAGAAGTCCTATATTGCAATAGCTTGCTTAACATCTCACTGTGATCAAAACACTGTAAGCAAAATGGAAGAACTACTTTGGTGTTCCCTTGACCTTGACCAATCCTGTTTGTACTTTTGTTTACCTAGCATTTACAAAGCTCTAACTAGATTAGGCAGTCAAGATTTGTGTACAGTCTAAAATTCTACAATAACATTCCATCTTTGATTGTCTTCACTAAGCTGGCTGCTGTCAAATTAGAACCAAAGATAAGTGATTACAATAAGGCAGAGGATTTGTAATTGTGCACGCAATGTGTATGCAATAGAGGGACCACATAACAGGATGCTCTGCCAACTGCCAATAAGAAAGTGAAGGGTAGGCATGACTTCCATTATAGTTGTTTATGAAAGGAAACAAGCCCAGCCACACCATCACAGCAATTTGACAATCAACTCCAGCCACATCCACTGGCTCTCTCTCCCATACTAGGCTGCAAAAGTCCCTCATTATATCACAGGAATAAACTAACTATTGTAGCAATCTCCAATGCACAAACGCTCTTCTATCTGTTCTTTTCCCAAATCAAAACAAAGTATGTTACTTTAGGGAAACTATAGCATTTAGTGCTGGATTAGTGTGGTCAGTAAACGCCACTGCCAAAGCAGCTTTCATTAAAAACTTCTGGGCAAAGTCCGGACCAAAGAACAATCTGAGTAAGTGGAAAATCTGCAAACGTGATACGAGAAAGGATGTGCAATAATAGGTTTGGCTTACTCCTTCAACTAAATAGACAGATGGACTTTAAAATGGGTAAAGACACTCAGACAAATATTCCTGGTGATACACTTTGACATCCTAAGAGCACTGTGATCCTCTGATGCCTGGACCGGACCACCGTAATTGGCTAGGCCCTTGAGAGCTGTTAGGTCAAAGTTTAGACTAAGTACGTTTACTGGCATCCTCTGAAGTTCTAATCCAAAAGCAATGGCCTTTGCTAACTGGGCCTCAGAGGAGCTTCTGCTCCATTCTGTTCCTCCAGGATCTTTATAAACTTCTCTGGTCAAGTAAGACCTTGGCCCCTTTTACAGGAATGGAGCACCTGATAATAAAATAATTGGAAAAGCCTTAGGCTGATGGGAAACCCATGTGCAATAGTAACAGATGTTTTATAACTGTCTCCCTTTTGCCTGTGGTAGCTTTGAACTATAAGGGTTATAAGGCTAAATAAATCATTGCACTGGATATCTTTCTTTGTAATTTGGCACCGCAGCATGTTAAAGATTCCCATGCTGGGCTTAGATGCAATGCTGGAGTCTGTTTTGAGACTAGCTCATCAAACTGTCCCCTTTGAATTAAAGTCCCCAAACACAGGCAAATACAGGAAAAGGATTTCTGCTTTTCCTCAGGCCCAGACCAGAGGCTGCGCGATCTGGTCCAGTTTGTGTTCAGTGACGATATCAATATGGCCAACTCAAGAGCTCTCCTAACGCCTCCTGTAACAACTTCTGACGTGTCAGTGGCACAGAAAGCCTTTTCTCTTGCCAGCACACCAAAAGCTTTGGAGTAGGATCATGCCTCAATGATTACGTCTTTTTATAGCATCAACATGAGTAACGTCTCGTGTCGTGTCTGGGGAACTCTGGAGATCGTCAATAGGGGTCTCATAGTGACAACGTATATCGCCGCATAATTAATGCTACTTTCCATATGTTTGTTCTTTGCTTAAACAGAGGACAGTCTTTGGTGTTAGCATGGTTGCAACATCTGTGAACCATTACGTCTGCTCAATCCAGCAGCGGGTTAATTAAGATGCGACAGGTAATCAAGTTGCCGGAAGCCAATTAAGGTGGCTTTAGCCAGGGTGCTGTCTTTGCTCAATCTGCAGGCTCTTGCCATTGACTACAGACATCCCATAGAAACACTGTGGAATTGTGGTAAAGTATGAGAGGTTGATCAGCACCTTTGGTCCATACTGGACCACCTGGTGCACAGAAAACACTGCAATGAGAATGGATTCATGCAATGAATTAGTTGTGGGCAAAGAAAGGGTGGAGTAAGGTCTCTGAAAAGGCCTCACAAACATCTGTGAATCATCCCCTGTGGCCAGTTGGCTCCCTCACATATAACACACACACCAAACTCTGGAAGGAAATCCATGGCATCTGCATCCACGCTCCAAAAATATTTATCTAGACAGCTGATTTGAATACACAGAGCCCAGGGGCGTGCGTGTGGCACCACGAGCCCAGTCATCGGGTATGAAGAAGAACCAGAGTGCGTGACACTGATCATAACTATGGCTTTAGTAGAGAGATTACACAGACGTTTGATGCAGGGTGAAAGCACCCAAAATGTACTGGGCTTGTGGTCTTGACAACATGACTGTCAACAACTAAAGCACAACAACTCCAGAGCACATTGCTTTTGCTATTCAGAATGCAAAATCTTCAAATGTGAAATTATTCTCAGCATGACACAAAAAGGACACTTGTGAAACTAAAATTAAGAACGGACAATCATTACATAAATACACTTTCAAAACTAGCATATATTCATAGGTCAACACAAGGTAAACAGTAAGGGGGTGTTGCTAAAATCTGTCTAATCATGGCACTATAAACAACATTGTAGGGGCAGTTTAATTTGTAACAGAAAAAAGTAGCAATCCTACATTTCATGAAATACTATCAAAATTTATGAAAACAATTATTTTTATTCAACATTTAGCATAGTGCACATATTGTGCAGTCCGAGTGGGCCAAAACACTGCAGACTTCAGCACACTGCCTCATTAAACACATATAATTCAGCTAATTAGCAAAGCCTTCATGAACTGAAATAAGAGCATCAAATGAGGGTAAATGCTAATCTTAGCAGCACTTTGGTACAGAAGGACTAAATTAAACATGCTTATTTATACTCTCTTTGTAATGAAATATGCTCTTGGTAACCGTTCTTTATGTACTGATGACACATATATTATGCTAAGGAAAGAATATTGAAATATTGAGCAACACTGAGCTTTCAGAATGTCTAAATGAATATATCACAAAAGTACAGGGAGGCTGATCAGGAGTAACTGTGACAGTGAACCGGGGCAGGACTGGCTAACAGGGTAGTGGCCCATGCTGGAGAATGTACCTTGGCTTTTAGCCCCAGTCTCCATGAGCCATGTGGTAGGCCTAGATTGGCTTTCCTCAAGTAATCTTCATAAGCTTGACAGTAGTAGGGATATTACACTAGACCCCTCATCCCTCATTTATCGGGGAGACTGGAAGGAGGCCTTGCTTTCTCTTCCCTGTGGAGTACCTGGCTGAGGTCTGGCACCATTCCTCCACTCAAGCCAGACACGCCGGGGGGTGGGGGGGGGGGTGGGGGGCAAGCAACAGGGAAGCAAAACAAGTTGTCCAAACCAAGGGAAGTGCTCTGTAAGTAGCTGAAAGTGAGGGTGCATTCTAGTCAAGGCTCATTAAAAGAATACATTTCTCCTTTTAGAGCCACAGCTTGCAAAACAAGCTGAATGGCTAAACCTGTTAATCTGATAGAGATGGCTGCTAAAAACAAACCGCGACTGGGGCCGATCCTAAAGTGACTGGCTTCCTCATCCTTATTCCCTCCAAAAGCCTGACGTGGCAGGCACGCATGGAGGTCTGCTCATGAATTACAACAGTGGCTGATCTGTCCCTCCTGGACACTTTATGTACTTAACTTCTGCGCAACCTCTGATGCCATACTTTTTAAAGCAGGAAGGTCATGATGCGCTGGCGGGCAGAGCATGTCCCTTTGGCACACAGAACCATGAGTGGTCTAGCAGAGAGAAAACTAAGCAAAAAAAAGTTTTATATCTATTAACTATACAGCACACAAGAGGCTTCAGTAGGGTATTATACCATCATTAAAGTTCCTGGGCTTCCATCTTTCTACATGTCCTGCCCTCATTATGTCTGCAACCAAACTGCTTGATATAGTACAAAAAAAGTGCACACTGGTAAAATAATCATTCTGCCAGTGACTTCAGGGCCCTGATGGGAAAGAAGTGTGTAATGCATGTTGAGAAATAATTTGTAATTTCCATTCCAAACAAGCCAAGTGGCAATGTTTTATCAAGGCGCTGACATCAAAAGGCTTACATTTACTACACAATCTGATCCACATAGTCAAGAATTAATGACCTGTAAATTATGCACACATAGTAGCAAACAAATGGAGGGCCTCATTAGCACAGCTAATTGTCCCAAATAGAAATTTCCGAGCTTTATTCTCGAGAAGCTTTATTTTCTCTTTGCATGAATTACGAAAAATGTGGAACAAACGCTTGATTTCTGTCAAAAGTGTTCCTTTGATGAAGCAACTTGGATCTTGGTTTGTAGATCTACACGCTGATCTTGGCATATAGGCAAAGTCTTCCAACGAAATGGTAGACTGCTGTTTACTCTTTCGAAAGTTGTCTACTCCTGGCGCTGTATTGTGGTTCTGTTGTGATACAGTGTCTAACTGAGCTCCCTTCACGAGTGTGTGGCTGCCTTCCTTAGTAGCCAGGCTGTTTGAATTACTGTTGACATCAGTACATCTCCAGGCCTTTCTCATGCTCATTACGCCAACTCTAAAGGTAAATACATTCATTTACAGATGAAGGTGGCTTCAATTCATCAGCGCAAACCTAAACACGCCCTGCAATCCAATCAAACAAGAAGGACTTAGAGACTCTTCAGACCAGCATAGGGATAATCTGTCTCAATAATAACAAATTCACTGGTGATATGCTCTGAAATCTTTCTATTTAATGTACACTGATCAGGCATAACATTATGACCATTATGTTTGTCCTTGTTTCTATGCTCATTGTCCATTTTATCAGCTCCACTTACTATATATGTAGTTTGTAGTTCTACAATTACAGATTGTAGTCCATTTCTTTCTCTGCATACATGTTAGCTGCCTTTTATCCTGTTCTTCAGTGGTCAGGATCCCCAATGGACCCTCACAGAGCAGGTTCAGTTTGGGTGGTGGATCATTCTCAGCACTTCAGTAACACTGACGTGGTGGTGGTGTGTTAGTGTTGTACTGGTATTGGTTAGTGTTGTACTGGTACGAATGGATCAGACACAGCAGTGCTGCTGAAGTTGTTAAAAACCTCAGTGTCACTGCTGGACTGAGAATAGTCCATTAACAAAAAATATCCAGTCAACAGCATCCTGTGAGCAGCATCCTGTGACCACCAGTGAAGGACTAGAGGAATATTAGCTCACACTGTACCGCATGAGTTATCGTCTCTGGCTATACATCTACAGGGTGGACCAACAATGCAAGTGTGTTTAATAGAGTGGACAGTGAGTGGACACAGAGTGGACACACTCCAGCAGCACAGCTATGTCTGATCCACTCGTACCAGTACACACTAACACACCACCACAACGTCATTGTTACTGCAGTACTGAGCATGATCCACCACCGAAACAGAACCTGCTCTGTGAGGGTCCGTGGGGGTCCTGATCACTGAAGAACAGGGTAAAAGGGGCTAACAAAGTATGCAGAGAAACAGATTAACTACAGTCTGTAATTGTAGAACTGCAAAGTGCACCTATAGAGTAAGTGGAGCTGATAAAATGGACAATGAGTGTAGAAATAAGGAGGTGGTCATAATGTTATGCCTGATTTTAGTACAAGTTTGTAATGAGTACAGTAATGTAATTAAGTCAATGTCACAGATACACGCACAGTACATTTTTTGGAAAAAAAGGAGTAACAGAAGAAACCTACCTAGGGAATCATGAATATAAACATGCCCATGATTGTTGGTTGTCCAATTGTCTTACAGAGCGAAACTTGTGGTTTCCTCCCTTGGCTGTCCTTCAGGAGGGCAGTAGTGACAGTGAAGGAATTGGGAAACACTCTGCTGACAGCTGAGGGTATGTGCAGAATGCTGCCAGTGGATTGAGCCCCCCCGGAGACAGATTCTCAGACATGCTCCCCTGGACTCCGAGCCCTGGGCACCGGAACAAGGGGATGTGACAGCGAGTGTTTCAAAAGCTCCCCCAGAGAGCCCAGCAAACGAATGACATGATCCAGTGCTTTAATCATCTGCTCGAACCAGCTTTACTCTAGCTTTCTTGACAGGAGAGAGACGGTATATAGGCTTGGGGATGGGCCTGCAATGGCATTCATAAAAATATATCTGTGCTTGGATAAAATGACTACTTCCTACACAAGCAAAGCAACAGATTCCTTCAATCTTCCACACAGCTTTAAATGCAGCAGGATTGAGGCAATAGCACCTGGACAATAAACCATTCCATGTGACTCTCTAAGCAACCAGCTAGCATTTCAGTGTAGGAGAAGGAGAAATGCGCTTGGAGGTGAAAGGCTTCTAATTGCAAGTTGCAATTGAAAGAAGTCCACTGCTGATTAAAAAACATTTACACAGGGCTGATTTTTGTCTTCTTGAGTATTATGGAGTAATTAATCAAACCAAAGCCAAAGCTTCTTAAAAGGTGGTGAGCTTTAGAGAGACAAGAAGAGCTGGGCTAGAGTAATAAGACCCTGTAATCAAGGCCACTGCTAATTGAATTTGTGAAAAAAATTCTGGTCAGTTCTAATTACTTCAGGTTTGTTGATTTGAGGTTTTGCCTTGCAGCACATTAAGATCTGAACAACAAGTGAAGGCACCATTCAAAAGAGTCCTTCTTCATGGTCTTTTGAGTGGTCCTGAAAAGTTCAATACATTTCATGAGGCCCAGGCCTGGTCATCTTCATGGCCTTTGTTGCTTTGCCTTTGATATATGTTATCTGGCTGAGTATGCTGTGAAAACACTGGGGTCTCAGTGCCATAAATCAACTGAGCAGTCCTCCATCATGTGGTAAGGGTTGCGGCCATGCGGTGGCAGGCCCTCTGTTTTCTCAAGTTGCACACCGACACCTGCTCCTAATCACCATCAATAGCAAAAGCTTAGCGGTGGTGACGTGTTAATATTTTAGTAAGGGAGTGCCCCCCCCACCAAGCCGGTTAGACCTTGTCTCTTCGGCATTGCTAATCCTGGTTTGGGGGACGGAAATCAGATAATGATGGATCAGTGGGGATTTGCTTGGTTCTCCATTAAAAAAGAAGGCCAACATTATTGTGGGGTTCTTTCAAACCTTCATCTTTTGATCCTGCTTACAGTGAGACAGACAGCCTAATCAGCAACCTTTCTGGCGGTTTGTGAAAGAGGGGGGCAGTGGCGTGATTTGCTTCTACCCACAACACTGGGGTAATTGAAATGGGGTGAATGGCGAGGTTTGCAGCAAAACCATCAAAAGAATTTCAAGGAGGGATAAATTAAGGCATTTGGGGAAGAAATGCAAATGTATAAAGCCAAGACTAAGCAGTATGCTTCTGAAACACAGCTTCATGGGTGTTCAGAAAGAAGGGGAATGAGACAGACAACTCCTGCTGAAGAATTTCTCTTTTTAAACCCACTCAGGCAATGTGCAGTACTGGGAATGGGTAATCCCTATTGGACAGAGCAAACAGGTTGCCAGGGCAGGATTTACGTCTTTGTAGTGCAGGACATTAAACAAATAGCACATAAAAGGAAAAAAAGGTATTCCTAAAGGTAAAACAAAAAATCTGGCAGAGGAATCTAGCTTATTGTGCAAAATGTCTTTTCCACAGTATAATACTGAGCTGAATTCACATGTACTCAAATATAGAAAATATCTATTGTCTTTGTTAATTTCACATAATACATGCCACTTAATCATGATTATGTTCCAAAAAAAGAAAAGAAATTTGAAAAGGGAATGTTGGTACAAGGTTGGATTTTGGGAGGGGGTGCAATTTGTGCTGTAACCTGGCCACAGATGTTCTCTATTGTACATGAAATGAGAACCGCCTGCTCAATCAAAATGCCCAAATGCTTTGCTTTCTCATTGCCTCCCAATCTCTGAAATATTTGGATTATTACTTTTTTGTCCAAAGTACAGCAATAGCGGAAAATACATCAGAACTCTGAATGAAGTACCTTTCCCTCTATTGGGTAGTGGATAACCAATTGGTCTGGTCCACATTAGTACCAGCCATTTTGAAATGATCAGCGCCCATTATCAAGACCAGGTTAGCTCTGATTAGCATTACAGGATCAGGAAATGAGGATTCCAGCAGGGACAGAGAGTCGCCCTGTCCACCCAGGCCAGTTGAATGGGGGCCTATTTACTTGGCATCTCATGCACCTCAATTCAGCATGATGGTGGACTGTTTGAGCACACAATGCTTTTAAAGTAATGACAGAGGTGGTGCCAGCAGATGGCCTTACATTAACCGTCCATCAGAGCACAGATAGTGAAGGTGAAGGAGAAGATAGGAGCAATGAGATGGGCTGATTTTGTTGCTGGACTGCAGAGCACCCTTAATCAAAACAAGAGCAGACTGATGAGACTTGTCAAGTGCCTTTGGCTGAATAACATCTGGATGCCAGCTGCTGCACAGCATTTATGGGCCCTATTCAGAGGGCCTATACCCAAGAATACCCTCTAAGGAAGGGAGAGAGAGAGAGAAAGAGACAAAAGATGGGCAGAGCAATGCAGCTGGGTTCTGGGATTGCCCAGCTTGAGTTATCCGAAGTGACAGGGCCAGTATACCTCCAAGCTCTCTCAATTAAGCGCGAGTCCAGGATCAGAGCTCTCCAGTTTCTTACACAGGCACTGCATCAAGCAGAGGAGCCTGCACAGTAGCCGGCTAAGCAGGTAGGAAAAGCGGACTGAGCCAACATGCACATAACCTGAAAGACGAAAGAAATTCTCAGAAAGCCAACAAAGTCAAACAACTTACAGAAACTCTTGTAGTGCTCTATTCCTCAACTTTTAACTGGGAATAATGGGGTTGACAGGGATAAGGGTAGGCCACTGGATCATCCACTGGCACTAAACTTATTACAGCTGAGGAAAATAGTGGAGTTCTGCAGTAATTATGAAGCATACAGAGGGCTCAGTTTCCCTCCTTCACCTCTGTTCCTCTAACACGTTCCCAGGGGCACCACATAGTTTAGAGACGTGTTGTTTTTGGCAGTGCTCCCGAACACATGTTACTCACTATGTGGGTGATGTGTCTCAAGGTTTTCTTTCAGGGGCAACAGAGTTCCCTTCTTGATTCAAATCTCCCAAGTTATCTCCACTCAGAAAGTTAATCTCTGGGTTCATACGTAATTCACCCATTGAGAGCTCAAAGTGAGGTGAAAGCAAGTAATTGACACATTAGTGCTGACAAATGTCCAATTACTATTCTAGGGAGAGACGACTGTCCACCAGGACAAGCATTTCAACTGTAATTCATTTCAAATTCACATTCTCATGATTTGTACAGGGGTTTGCACCTACTGCAGTAATAGTACATGGATTTCATCACCTATAAAATAGTCATTCTCAAAAAATCGACACTTCTTCACAACATGTTGAGAAGTCATGTTCATGTAAATCTTTTTGCTGTCTTGCTTCTGGATTAATTTTTTCAATTTAGAAATTATGCTTGCATGTCATCCCTGTTTAAAAAATCATAAGATCAAATGGGAACAGCTAATCAGGGAAGGCGTCTCCAAGCATCTCAGCGGTTTGGCAGAGCAGCTCTATTAGGGCGATTCTAAAACTGCAAAGTTAAATAATACTCACTCCTTTGATGTATGCCTCCCAGACAGTCCATAAACACCACCATATGTATCAGGCTGCAAATATTGTTGTAAACACGACTCACATTTTTCATATTTTGCAGCCCTCTTTGATAAGGCATTGACGTAAACCCAGACTCAGTGGCTACATTTAAATGAGAACTCATAAATGATGGAACTAAGTGTGCCAGCAATATGACCTTCCTGGTTTGCAAAACCCAAGGAGACCATGCTTTTGCTGTTCGTCTGGTACATCGAAAGCAAGAAAGAGACACTGATAAGACCCAGGAACAGCCTGTCTTTGACACCCATGGCTAAGATCAAAAGCGAAAGCCAAGCAGCTGTAAGTTTCTTTAACCCCACACGCTCAGAGCTGACCCATCCACACTGACAAGTGGCTCTGTTGTCCCTGCCTCTGGGGGTGGAATGGGGACTGGAAGAGCACCAAAGAGCTTCCGCTCTGGGTCAGAGGTCAACGGCTCTTGGAGTTGGAAGCAATCAAAAGTGGCTCCCATCTGCAGACTCCCTGCTTGAGCATGTCCCACCAACATCCCTCTGCGTAGAATTAGGTGGCACTACACTCCAGGAAGAACTTCAGAATTAGCTTTTAAAAGTGGACTAGGGTGGTCGAGGGTGTGTCTGGATGAACTTAACAGAGTTAGAGAATATGTCAGACAGCAGAGATGTTTGATGCAGGATTAGAGATTCATCCAGGTACTTATCCATCTGGCCAGCACAAGCACCTTCACACAGGTGCGGCCTCTACCCCTGGGTGGTCCTCTAGCTCACCTTTTTTAAATTCCACTGCTGTTGCCTCAGGTGTTACCATGAGTTGTTTTAGTACAAAATGCCAAATATTAGCACCCAGCTCCCATTATTTTGTAAATTATTACCCCATAAAAGTAGGTACCCAGCGACAGCTTAAAGCGAACATTTGTTTCTGAGTACATTTTAGGGCCCATATGTTTCTCATTCCTTGATACGCACTTGAGCATTCAATGTAAGAAAAAAAAATTCAACATAAATATTTCATCATGCTCCTGGCATGTTTTGCAACAGACCTGAAGCAGTGACTAATGTCGGCATGCCAGACGAAACCTCACAAATCGTGAGGAGCCCTGAGGAGTGACAAAAGAGAAATGGAACCATACGTTGAAATGTTCAGCTACATATGCATTTTACAGTGAGTGGTCCCACAAGCCTTATTGGAGGGCCATTCAGGGCAATGTAAGGAGCTATTCCCGGCCAGTGACTGGGGCTGAGAATAGTGCTACGGAAATAAGCTGTCTCTGATTCTATTCTCACACATAACAAATCAGCTGGCCCTCCTCGCTGGATCTGGAGTGCTGCTCAGGTGCGGCGTTGCCGGCTGGACCCAAGGAGGTCAGCTTCTGAGCCGCAGAGTGGTGTGAACAAGCAGCAGCTGCTGAGATGTGACAGGAGCAGCATGCTCCCAGACAAGGTGTTTAGGAATCAAAATAGTCTGCTCCCACTCACAACGTCCTCGCCTGCCACCAGCCTGCGCCTGCCAGTGAAACATTAGGCTGCATAGGCTGCAAGGGGCCGTCCCATCACTTAAAAAGTGTGGGGTGGGGAGTGGGGGGGATTTTTCACATCTCAGAATAAGGTAGACATTGTCTCCATTTGATACACATCAAGCACAAATAAAACCCAAACAAACTCCACAAAAACGTCTGTGGGAAATACCAAATCCACTGATCTCCAAAAGCCAAAAAAGTTGATGTGTTTACAAGAAAGGAAATAAACACCACATAACTGAACAACCATGGTTTATGTATCAAAATAGGTCGCAGCTTTTGTTAATTTCCACTGCCCCATTTCTGTGGTATGCATAGCAATATGGAATGTTGATAAGGAATTCTGACGATTCCTCTTTCTTTCAATTGAATAAAACATCAATACATCTAATTAAAGATTGAACAACAACAACAAAAAAAAAACACTTAACTGTTTGTTTCATATCTTGTGGGGGGAAATTCTCTGCTATCTTTTATTAAATTACACATGGGATGTATCTCATTATCATTAAGTAGTAGTAAAGGGGGGGTTCACATCTATTAAAACTTGCTATGAGAAAGAAGTGCAAGTGGCACAGTGAAGTAATTATCACAACAATAATAATCTGCTTAATACTTCACGGCGCGAAAGGAGATGAATCAATTTCCATGTGTTATTCCCTTATTAAGAGATGAAAGATGCAGGAAGGCACTGCCATGTAGATGCTGGGCCGTGGTGATTATGGTGGATTTAATGAGAGCCAGGCAGAGGACTGTGTGCTTCCAAGAACAAGTGATTAAGCTCATTAAAATTCTTAATTAAGTGGATGCATTCTCCCATCTCCTTGCTTTGAAGGATCACAGTGGGGCTGCAGGTGAGGCCATGTTACCGGCCAGCCAGCCAGGTGCTACTGATCACTCTGCAGAGCTGCGAGAGTGAAGCATAATTCGCTAACCCTGCCACTGTAGGTTTTGCACAGCAGCTCTCCTTCCCCTGAATCTGCAAAGGCAATTATGTAAATCTACTTGTCATTATAAGCATGTCTGCTTGTCAAAGATGGGCGCATTCAGCAGCAGTCCCCGAGGCATGCCGTTTCCAGCCCCAATGCACACATGAGTACAGCCTCTGCCGCTGTAATCAAAGTGGCTATAAGCTACAGCTCAAACATATGTTGGAGGCACTCACCTGGAGATGTAAAAGCAGGGGGCAAGATAGGGGAAAAAGGGAGGTTAACTGTTGTAGGAGATGAGAAGGCTCTTAAAAAAGGGGCCATCTTTGGAAGAGCTTCTTTTGATTCCCTAAAGACTTTTACAATTGCTACTTGTTTGAAGACCCAGTGCTGTAGGACGTGTGAGTACACAGAGGCATTTAAAGTTTAAGAACATAATGTAAAGGTTCAAAGATTTTTCCTAGAGCTATATGTTCAAGCCAACATCTATTTCGCTAGTTTAGACCATACCTTCAACATATGGTTGTAATAGAAGAAGAGACTGTATGAGGGGCAAAAACTCTTGAGAACTTGGGCTAGAGTTCTGGGCAGCTTCTTCCTTGAGCTAGAATGCCAGACCCCTCTTTGATGAACAGACATGCGGTCAAGGCAGGGTGCGAAAACTTTGTCACAAATCACAGAGATTTTTTAGGGTGTGAGATCAGAAGGTAGACTTTAGTTATTTCATAACTCAATTTAGGTAGTTTACTTTTAAAAGGGTAAATGAACAGAACACACTGGAGCTGCTGATCTGCTGTTGCCATCAAACTGACAGTCAGCCAAGCAGCATGCCAAGATATCCCAAAAATCCCTGTGCTACATGTGTTGGTGCAGTGGTAAACATTTCCATTGGATCTCAGCTGGCTGAGGCATCAGGGGCTGAAGATGCTGCAGCAATTTTCAGCCATCATTCTGAACTGCCACAGCTACTGCTGCTGAGAGCCTCTTATCAACATCAGACTGATATGGGGCTCCAGCTAAAGCAAAACTATGATATATCAGATGACACAACATGGAATTGAAGGAACTTCCCCCATGTAATGAATAAGGAATTGTAAGCAGTCACTGTCAGCGCTGTACCTCTGCAATGACACACTGTGGCTGACAGCCTGTCAAATACAGACCCCCCCCCAACCATCTAAAAATGTACATGATATCCTATCCTGAAATCCAAACATAGAAAAAAATCACACAGATCTTTTCAATTTCAACCCATGTTCCCATTCCACTATGGCCATTTCAGTAAATGCTCACATGCTGGCTGTCTAAACAAACAAATTTCATCAGGTAAAGAAGGAAAACAAACATGATTTGAGCGGCACTCCTAAATGCAAAACATCTGAACAAGGTTGTTATGGCTTATAGCAGGTTTTTCTGTGCTGTTCGTTGAACTGAAGATTAATTAAGCCCATGCCAGACAAGGAAATATCATTTTGGGTGGTAACTAATGAATAAGATAAACAAACCCTGGTACAAATGTTCCGCAGACCATGAACCACTTAACCGCAGATTAAGGCAGTAAAATCTAACCCAACATTAGTCACGAAACCAAGCATAATCCTTTGGCTTAGGGTCAAACCCGTTTGTTCTCATTCATACGAATACCAGAGAGTGTCTCTGGCAACAGGTCGCCCAGTGACGCTCAGCTATGCCTGAGCTGGGCCTGGAAGGTCAAGGGTCACCAACACAGAGCAAAGACACTCGTCAGGCAGCCGTCAGTGCAGCTTCAAAGCCCCTCCTGCTCTATTATCTTCCCCTCGTCAGTCAAGTCTCACTTTCAGCCGTTTTCATTAAACAACGGGCTAATTTACACTCCCAGAGATAAGAGGGGCTTCTTAACTGCCTATGCAGCGAGCTCACACTGTATTGAGTATTAACAGTCTTTCATTTATATAATTACCAGTCAAACTGGCCATTAAGTACAAGTTATTATTTTTTAATGAGATATTTCTGAGGAGATTACATATAAAATAATTCTCTTGCATAAGGAAGGGAAAAGATAAGCAATCAGATAAGCTTTCATCTTTGAGAGATGAAAGAAAGTCAAGGTCCATTCATGCTTCAGATCTGAAAAACTCCACAGGTGTTTCTGTACATTCTTCCACTGTGAGAGGATAACTTAACGCTACAGGTCTGGAGTGATTTGTAGCTCTCAAGAAGCCGTTACTGAGAATAAGGAATAAAAAAGTATTTGCAAATCAAGCAAAGAAGCTGCTGGAGTTTTCAGAACAAAGGACTGGCCACTCCAGAGTCCAGACCTAATTAACATTGAATGTCCTTAGGATTACTTGGATTGTGATAAACAGGAAATTCAAGCAACTTCTACAACTGAACTTTGGAGGTGTGGAATAATATCTCTGCAGATTTTAAGAAAAACTGAAAGTAAGACTCTCAATAAAGACAGGAAGCTGTAATAAAAGCAAAGTATGGACATATCCGAGTACAGTACTTGCAAAACAAAAATGTCCATTTCATTCTGTGCCCATCATAAGGTATTTCACACGTTACATTCTATTTTTTTGTTTTATGCAAAATCTATGTGTGTTCAAATACCATAAAAAGTCAATTCAATCTTATCTATTTGCTTATAACCATTGACATTTAATTACAGGAATGTAAAAGAGATCTTTTTTTCTTGCATGGTCAAATGTTTTTCTTCACTGGTTGAAGTCTTTGAACGGTCAGCTTTGCTTAGACTGAGAAGCAAAACCAAGACGTCCAATCTGCAAAAGTAATCAGTGTTTCCAAAGAGCACGCAGAAAGGTGTTGATGGAAGTGGATCTAGCGTGTGCATGCCGGCACCTAAGCACACCTCCATCCCAAAGGATTCGCACACACATCCTCAGGCTTGCAGGATGTGTTTGTGCACACAAAGGCTCAGGAGCACAGAGCAGAGATAGCATGAGGCATTGCGCAACATGAATCTGTCGAGCATAATTCAAACAAACAGATTTAGTGAAAGTTTAAAGGCATTTATTGTCTGCAAGATCTGTTATCGAACTATGCACCCTCTTCAACTCCTATCTGGGGCTTCAATAAATCAATAAGGCTCTACTGGGAACAAAGCATTTTGGATTAGAACAAGATTTTGTCTTTTGCCAACTTTTTCACACAGAGCTCTCACGATATCCCTGTGCGGGCTGTATATCTTATCAATGTAGACACTACTAAACTTGAAATGCTTTATTTATGTTTTGTGGCTAACATCTGCACTCCATCGTGAAGTTCAAAAGGCTGATATAACTCAGAAAGGAGCCTCCCTTCCATGCTTTATACCCTTAATAAAGCCAGAAGCTAATGCGGCTAGCTAATGATTAACTGCTAAGAGCTAAGCTGGTTACCAACTGGAATGTAATGTCTTTAAATTTAGAGCAGCACCATGGCTGTAACAAGCTATGAGGACATTGGTAGTTTCCAAAGCTTTGTGTTTTTTTCCTCGTATCTTCATTATGAAATTCAACGTGGAAACTGCAGCTCCGTAATATGCTGGCAAAGGACAGCCTACTGTGGAACAGCTTGCATTCTAGGCTCCTTTAACACATAACTTGTTTGGTTCAGACCTATTAAACTTTTTCTTTAGTTCAGTTTATTTTGACACTCGTACTTGACTACCAAAGACCTACACCATGGCCCACCAAAAATCCTCAGAGCATGTGTTTCTCTTCTTGTAGCATCGAGTGTGAAGTAGGTGGCATTTCTACAATGTCGACCTCACTAAAATGTTTATAGTAGTTATGGTCTAGGCAGTGCTGTATGCTAGGCCTTAGCCAGAACAGCATAGGCTCTTTATAGTCATCTCAAAGTGGCAAACTGTGGGGTGTTCGGCTGACTGACTTTAAATGTAATCCAGGGTCAAATTAAGCTTTAATTGTATCGATTTGAACATTTACCCTGGCTAGAATTTCTATTAAATCACATCTCACTCAGTAAGACCCCTATTGTGATTAACTATCTATATGCAGAGTTCCTTTCCAAAGAACCAGGTGCCATGGAAACAGTCCAAGTCAGGGAAACTGAATCACATAGTATTCTCAAGACACAAAACTAGTGTGCAAAGGGGATGGAAAAAACTAAATGTTTGAGAGGCATGTTTTGAAAAACCCTTAATGTTTTTGGATAGATAACGGGAGACGTTCATGCTGGTATTTTGATCTGACTCACCCTGGACAGACAATAGTTCTCTCCAGGCTGCAGTTAAAGTACATTTAAATAACCGAAATATGGTAAAACCCCTGATTCTCTCAAGCTTCTAACAATGCAGCAAGCAAACAGCTTATTCTCCATTTTTAATTGCCCAGATTGTTAGTGTTAGCTTAATCTCTGTCTTTTGCACAAAACTAGTTCACTCGGTCAACCCCAAAAGGGTGGAAAAATGACTTACCACAGGCAAAAAAAAAAATAAATAAATGTGCTAGCTGACACTTTAGAACTGGTTGTAATGACTAATGTCCTGGCTGAGCAGTAGTGGCACCTGCAAAACTGGCAATGATGGTGGCTCTGGGTGAGAAATAGACAAGCTGATTTGTGGGAACAGAGATGTCTGCAGGGCCCCTGAGTAACAATAGTTTATTTGGAGGAAAACGGAACATTAAGCAGACAATGGGAACGCATTTGACAGGGGGAGATTGAAACGATAGGGAGTGATTACACTGGCAGACTCACCATGCAATATATCAAATTCTGACGCCATATGACCACCGTGGTATACATATTACACCTCTAAGCATGAAACCATTAACCCTCTTGGAAGGGCTGCAAGTCTAACACCTTTATGGGTTCCTGCTGCCTATTAGCATTCAATGCGAGCGCTCCGGCGGTGTGATTCAGTACCGTGCTCCGGTCAAGACACACTCATTCTCCCCTTCCCACCCCTGAAGTAATGAAAAACTCTCATGGTGTTTTTGTTCCAGCCGCTGGGTCTGCTGCCAGCGCGCTTCACCCAGGGCTGCTCACCGTAGCAACACCGCGCCGTATTTATTTTCTCACAGGAAAATAAACCATCCGCCAAAATATTTGCGTCTTTACAAAGCCTCCCATCTCCGCAGTCAACAGGGGGCCTGTTTCTCCGACACCGCGTTTGTTTTTGCACAAAGCTAATATTTAAACGGAGTCCTTGGAGAAATAACGGGAGATCATGTGTGGGTATCTCCTACATATTGCACACAAATCCAAATCCATTCTGGAAAAACCCCAATGTTTAGATTTTGCGTTAAAATTAGGGGATCTGGCAACAAGAACCTGCGATTAATCACGACTAGGCGACTGCTCTCTCTGCCTTCACGATATGTGTTTCAGCCTTCAGCGTCTGCTTCAGGGCCTTGACGGAGGCCTATTTATTATTTACACTCCTCTGCAAGATCACGCATGTGCTTCACAAATACATCATGGTTTATTCATTAACTTAATGAATGTTCTGGCTGTTCCCCCCTACCAACCACTTCTGGTTTATGTTCCTTTTTTCCTTTTTCCACAAACAGTGGGGATACGAGCGCAAGCAGCTGTAAAACAATGCCCTAACCCACATTGCTCGCATTCCTTTGAACTCTTTTGTTGTTGGAGGAGAGGTGTACGGGTGGCACAGCAGGCATTCATGCTGCCCGAGGGCAAATTGAACAAGACTACCTCGCCACTTAAATAAGAAACTCTGGCGAAGGAAAAGCTCAGAGTAAGTCCCGTCAAACACAAATGACGAAGCGAAAGGCTCCTGTGCTGCCTTAGGAGACGTGATCCGCATTCTGGAAATGGAGGGGGTGCCACTCCTACCTGACCAAATCAAATGCTGCTTAGCAGGCAGACTTCCTGCTGTTTTAAAGCCAGATGCAATCTGCATGACCGGAACGGCAAAATCCCACTCCACAGACTCCTGACCTTTCAGGAGAAAACGGACGACTTGCGAAAAAAAGGAGTGAAGCATAGTTTCCGAGATCCACTTGCTTTTAATTCAGACCAGCGTTGCCACCGTGGGAGATTTTTTTTCTCTTTTTTTCATTGCAGAACACCTCTCAAATCATTTTACAGAAGGACAACTCCAGAATGAATACGCAAATGCTATGTGAATGAGCACACTCTTGGCAAGAAGAGAGCAGCCACTAATTTTAACAGGAGACAAGGGGCCACTTGAGCCGTGCTTGAAAAGCTGGGCAGCTCATCTTTTTGGCTGGATGCACCAGTGTGCCTCAGCCTCATGCTGTCCTGCTGCTCTGTATGACAGCAGAACAGAAACACTCGGTATGATAATCTCATTAGAGATAGCATAAATAACTCTGACACACAAATACATAAATTACATATAGTGTCCCCTCGGAGTCCCATAACCTCATAGCTGCGTGCAGTTATTTATAATTGGTGAGGAATTTGCTCTGCTTAACAAGATAATATCTTATTCCATTGTCTTCGGACCCTGTTAGCTTTAGGCGCGCTGTTAGCATAGCTAGCGCCAGCAAATAGCTTTCGACAGTTGACCAAAAAAAAGGTCACGGATCATCGCTTGCCTTTCAGATGCCACACAGCGCTCCGTGAAAGAAGACACCTGTTTCCACTTTGACTGTTGTGGAAACAGGGTTGAGGGGAAATGCCCCCGTCTCTCCTCAGCACAGACCAATAATCTACAGTCAGTCAAGGTGGGTAGGGGGGCTTCAACCAGGAGCATCCCAACTCAGCTTCACACAGAAGTGGCCTTTGTCCCTCTGGCTGGGTGTGGAATGCTGCGGCTGATGGGAATCTCTCAGCGTGGGGCCACATTCCAGTCAGCCCGTCCCCAGCACACCTGCAGGGCACCTGGGGTCAGGCGCGTACGCCACGCACCACTGGGCACAACCCATCCACAGAATCCAGCCCCAAATCCCAGAAAGCACTAGATCCTAAAAGCTCTGAGCTTTCTAAATACTGGTACAGTTCATGGTAAAACCTTTGACACTTTTCATGATAACACATCATGCGAATGGCTTCTTCCTAGGCTTCTCAAAGCTCAGCCTTCTATGGACATGTCACATCACCACTTCCTGTCTGTAGATCTAGAATATTAACCACAGTAGGAGCAGGAAATATAATGAAAGTTGTTTATTATTATTGTGATGAGTTACGTCACAATGAGCTTTTAGGAATATATTGTGGATATCAGTACTTAAAGAACACTAACCAACTGTGTGTGCCATTAAAAATTTGTCCTGTTTAATTGGATTGGATGCAACATCTAATGTTAAAAAAATCACTCTATTTAAAGTATTAAGTGGTATTTTTCATTGTGACACCACTGGTTTTATTTAGTATATTCAAACTTCAGTAAAAATAAAATATCTTGACACAGATTGTGAAAAAGTGTTGTGTTTTTATTTTTTGCCATATCACCCACCTTAAAAAATATAGCACAAATAATACTGCTTTGTAGAGATATACATATACATACATATTTGTACAAATATGTACATATTCTTCCTCTCAAAATGGCAAAAGGACAAAAAAATTAAGCTATTCTCAAGATTGTTGCTCCTATTGGTTGTAGCTATGCATGGCATTTTTGTCCATTTTTTAGATAACAGTATGTCACAGGGTGTCAGAAACCACATGAGCATTTCTATCAACAAATTAACATGATTTGAGGCAGGCCCAGTTCCACAGGGGTTTAAAAGCATGCATAACACCCTTAACTGGGGAAGAAGTATATAGACAGCTCACCTGACTCCTACTAAAGACCACTGCAGATAACTTTTTAGATACTTGGAGCAGCTCATGGACAATATTATGAAGGACTAATCATAACACTTCTACGGCTGATCAAGCCTAAAACCCACACGTGATCACTGAGAACAGTGCATTGTGCTGCAGGCAGCATCTGCTGCTGTCATTAGCATGCTGTATCTTTGCTAATGTTATGGAGATTATTCAAATGTAGCTGGGAAGCAGGCTTACAAACATGGACTTGCACCAGTTTTTCTATGCTATACTCTTATATTGCATTGTTCATGCAGAAGCAGCATTCTTCCATTACACCTTTGATACTTTTTGTGCTTGTGCTAACTTTTACATATGAACGAGTAAAGCAGTACACATGGGAAATCCCTGTAAGTTGATGTGCTTTTAGTTTTGGTCATATAATCATATTTTTGAATACCTCTATTGATTTCTGATGCACCCTCAGCAATCAATAGAGGTAATCAGGCCTGATTTGAGGCAAGTGCATGAGGATTTGCACAATGCAAGGCTATCAGCTTCAATTAGCTTCAATATTCTCACAACTCCAGCAAGCAATTAAAGAAGCAAGGTTTGGATACCAAACATGTCTTGGCTGATTTACCATGTTTGGTGTAAGCGGGAAAACTGTCTTCAGGTGAGCAAATTATAGTAGAACAATGCCAGCAATTCTCTTTATCTCAGTCATTAGATCTTTCTTGACCATTAGCATGCTGAAAATAGCTGCAGGTGCTGGTCAAAAGGACAACAGTCCTGTAGGTCACTGCCAGAAAAAGTGCTGCAGCTGAGGTCAATGGAAGAGCACTGTCAGGCCACAGTGACGACTCAGCAGATCTCTAACCCAGCACTACTGTATTATTTGCGCATACAAGCACTGCACACAAAACCACATGCACTCACACGTACCTTCGACTCACAATAGTATCAGAGATAATGGAAGCTCATTGCATGTGTCTTTTCAAGGACTTCATGTCACTGGGTGTATTAGAGCAGATGAATAATGAGACACAAAAAGGCTGCCCTTATTTTCCCTCACACTCTGGAGGTTATGAAAGGAAAGGCGTGTGTATGTGTGGCTGCTTAGTGCATTAAAGGAAAACGGATCATACATCAGAGGAGCTCACTGTGCCACGCTCCCTCACACAGACTCGGCCATTTCATGTGACCTAACCACAGTGTGTGCATGTTTTGTATGAGGCAAATCGATACTGGAGCAACACAACAGGGTTCTTCTCCACAGGCTTACTGCCACAATAAACACACCTGGGCCACACTGCTTTAGCACAATCAGTATTTATGAGACGCAGTCAGTCACTGTTGAGGCATGCCCACCGCAACAAGGCCGAAAGGTTTAGTGGACCAAGCAAGTGCAATGGCTCTCCCTCTCACTGCCTCCTGCTCGTTCTCTCCCTGTCCCTTTTCTCTTTCTCTCTCAATGTCGTTCCCTCTTCCATTCCCTTTCTCTCTCACGCGCTCTGATCTCATTCTCTCTCTCCCTCAGTTTTTCTTCTCCCTCTCTCCCAAAGTCTATTTCTATTTTTATCTCTCATTCACTATCATTCTCTCTCCCTTTCTTTCTCTCTGTCATTTGCTCACTTTCTCCCATTCTCTTTCTTTTTCTCTCTCCCTCTTGTTTTCTCCCACTTTCATCTATTCTCGTCTTTCTCTCTCCCTATGTGTGTTTTTCACCTCTTTCTCTTTTCTCCTCTTCCCTTTGTTCTCTTTCCTTTCTTTTTTTCTCTCTCTGTCACTTGCTCACTTTCTGTTATTCTCATTTTTTCTCTCATTTGTTTCTCTCTCTCTCTCTGCCTCCTTCCCCTCCCACTCTCCCTCACTTTCTTTCCTCCTTTCCTTCCCCACCCTCCTTTTATGTTTCTCTCTTCTTCCCTATCAATGTCTCCCATTTCTGTCTCTCTCCTTTTCTTTTCTCCTTCTCTTTTCTATCTTTCTCTCAGTGCTTTTTATATCGATCTCTCATGCATTCTATTTCTCTGTAACTTAGTCCCTCTATCACTCACTTATTCGTTCTCCTGCTTATTCTGTCTCCTTCTCTGTCTTTTTCCCTGTTTGCTTTCTCTCCATTCCTTCTCCTTCATTTCTATTTTCTCTCCCTGTCTTACCTCCCCTACTATGTCCTTCTTTCTATCAATATCGCTCTCCTTCTTTTTCTCTTCCTTTTCTCGCTCCCTCTGTCTCTCCTCCTGTTCTCTATTTTTCTCCCTTTCTCCTTCTCTTTCTCTCTTACTCTGTTTGGCTCTCTCTTTCTTTCTCTCTCTTCTATTTTACAAGCTTCTCTTTCTTTCTCTTCCTTTCATTTTCTATCCTCTCTATTTCTCTTTTCTTTCTCTCTCTCTTGCTTATTCTGTCTTCTGCCCAGCCATGTCTCTCTCTCTCTCTCTCTCTCTCTCTCTCTCTCTCTCCCTCTCTCTGTGCAGGTTTCCTGCTCTTTGCCTCACTCTCGTGCCTGTCCTCCCTGGAAAAATCATTTGCAGTTGGGGGGGGGCATGTTTACTTGCAGATTAAAAGCCCAGCCATTGAGGGCTGGACACTTTTGGGGGGCGAAGAAACAATGCGCATTTTTGCAGGGTTGAGTGGCAAGGTGAGAAACTCTCTTTGCCGGGCCCTGAGACGGCCTTTTTTCCCCCGACTCATTAGAGCTGGGAAAACTCAAACAGGCCTGCCAGCCTCTCTATAGCACCAAAGCCCAAAAACAAACAAGTGGGAGAGAAGAAGAAGCCTAAAAAAGGCAGCCACCAAAGGAGCCACTTAACTTCCCCCACCCTTCAACGGGCAATGTTGTTTTCCCCTCTTCAGTATACATACAGGTCCTTCTTTCAGGTCCTAGCGTGGACACAGCTGCAGACATGAAGCCGCCCGTCCTCTAGTGAGCAGATTTGTTCTCTAGCTGTGTAACAAGCACCCTGCCGTCACTCGAGGGTGGACGCAAAGCCTCGAACAAAAGGGTGTTAAGAGTAAAGTTCAATCGAATGCCTTTGTGAGGATCCAATAACTCTCCCTCGCAGCATGCAGGCTCTTTTTTTTGCTTGTGCTGTTATTGGCTTCCATCATGCTGAGCTCCTATGGTTGTCCCTTGAGCGTTTGGAGCATTTAGTCAGCGCTAAACCACAGGAACCAGGTAAAAATCCATGCTGGTATTAACATTCCTGCCACGGTTGGGGGAAATGAGAATCCCTGGCTGGTTTTCATAACCTTGTCATCACTGCTCATCTCCTGATGACAATATTATCTCCTGTTCCATCATCTCACTCTTCTGGGCCGCAGATGACTCAGATTCGTGAGGAGGAGAAGTGAGACGGAGACTTTAAACTGGGGTTTTATCAGACATATGGAGAAGACCAGTGTCAGTCATTACAGAGCTACAGCCAGATGATATTAAATGAAGCCTGATTGACCACATTCTATTAGCCTGGGCTGATTAATAGCAGGTGTGGACGCAGGGTGTTTCAGGCTGAAGTGAATCATACACAGATGCTCGCGGACCTGCCTGCGTTTCCATAGCAGCCAGAAGAAGACATGTCAGACGTGGCATGCAGGAAACTGGACTGTGTCTTTCGTTGTCTGTGTTCTTTCCATCTCTATTCCCTCTCATGAACAAAATGTTGTACTGAAACAAAAACGAGCTACGAGGCTAATTTGTTGCTAGCAAGAAAAAGAAATCATCAATGGGCATCATGCAAACTTCATGCCTATATCATCAAGAGTCATTCTCAGAGAACCACCTCAAAACGTCCATAAATATTGGAGTGTCATAAGCATCATGCAGATAAACAACATTCATATCATTTTGTAGATCAATTGGAGCTCTATATGCTATAACAAAAAATCTCAGTAGACAAAGAGGAGACAAAGAAAGAAGCTACACACCTCTTTTCATCTCTGCTGTGATGACTCTTTCAATGCTGTTGGGGACTTGTCAAGACAACATTATTTGCTTATACCCGTCCCTGACCATGTCCATAGGTGGTTTGAGTGAATGCATGTCCAAGATGCTCTGGACCCTGTTCATAACTCTGTATAGCTGTTCTACTGTCAGATCTTCCAAGACATTTGTTCATGTCTGGTGTAAATGAGATCCATTGGAGATTACCTAACAACTCAATGCTGGTTGGTGCCTGTGACGCTAACTGTGGGACATAAGCCTCTATTAGCTGCCAGCTACATTGGCCTTATAGCTGAAGAGCAACAAACATGACTTCTGGGTAAGTGGAAAGCTGTGGAAAGCTGTGGAAATGTAATTTTCATATTGACATAATCCACAACCTTTTTTTTCAATAGACCCTTTAACAAAGACAGTAATGCGCCATGTAGTCTTAGATGCAGATGCCTTCCAACGACCGCACCAAGACAGCTTCCAACGGCAGCGTCCACTAAGCCACTAGCAAACCTAGGGCTAATCCTGGCCGCCACGGCTGCGTTTCCTGCTGCAGATTTACTGCAGCCGTTTGTACTGAATTTTGTCATTTTATTTCTGCATATGTGTAAAACAGAGCATTCCTGTTCTATCTGAGATCCTCCTGTCCGCTGCTGGTCACCCTGCCTGTCCCCTGGCTCTGAGTTGGAGCCAAGAGGAGGCTATCCAATCAGAGGCCCTCTCAGCATGCGGTCTTCAGCGGAGGAAGCAGTGGGCGAGTGTGTATGTGTACTTAAGCTCTACACACGTCCTGTCTTTTCTCGCTGTGGGGATTTCAATGCTCTGTGTGCATATGTGCATGGATTTTACAGCATATAGAACACACTAATGTTTGTGTCTATAGGCAGGGTATGTTAATTAATCCTCCAGTCAATGAATATTTATCTCAAAATACAATAAAACACACACACACACACACACACACACACACACACACACACACACACACACACACACATATATATATATATTTAGGTATATAAATAAGCATGTACAATAGTGTGTAAATTTACATCCAAACAGTCATTAAGCACAAGTTTCTCTGAAGAGACTAGATGGAAGATAATCCACTTACAAAAAGAAGAGGAGAGCCAAAAGTAGAGAAAAAACAGCAGTCTCCAAAACTAGAAGCAAATATTTTTTAAAAAAGGAAAAATGGGACGCCTAATAACCATGCAAGACCTGGTAGACCACCACAACGAAGAGAAAATCAAGCTGCACTCTTATTTCAGATCTGAAAACATCTGCAACTGTTTCAAAAGGTCAAAAGGTGACCACACTAAACACTAATCACTTGTATTTAATGGCCCCTTTGACTAGAGTGGTCTCTTACTTTTTCATTGTACTGTGCTGGGCATCTCATTGTTAGTCTAATAAAGTGTGCATGTGTGTGTGTGTGTGTGTGTGTGTATAAGTGTTATGGCACACAAAGCACTTTTATATTTGAGTGCATGGGTAGTGTACTCTATGTTAGGTAATAGTTAAGTGGCTGTATATTTATGTTTATGCATTTATATGCAGCTGCTGATGAGGGGTGTGTTACTGCTGGTCTTTGCATGTGTATTTCTTTATGTGTGCGTGTGTGTGAGTATGTGCATGTGGGTGTCTGCCAGGCTCTGTGTTTGTATGTAGAAGCACATGGGGTTTGCAGAGTTAAGTGAGCATTACAGTCCAGCGAAGGACCGCAGTGTTCCTCCCTACACTACCCCTCCATTATGACCTGCACAGAGCTGTGATTACTGCAGAGAGAGTGAGTGAGGGAGGATTAGAGAGGGAGAGAGAGGAGAGAGGATATGCTGTATGCTGTTAAAAGACTGGAGGAGAGGCTGAACTGCTGAGTTAATGAACATGCTCAGATGCTCAGTGTGGCCAGTGGAGCAGTCCACTAACACATATCTACTCACAGAGGGAAAAGCACATTTACTCATACATTAATAAATGACAGCTTAGCAATGTTGCTTTTTTAGTTCAGATGTCAATCACTGAATTTGAACACATGTATAGCTGATAAGATACTGCACACAAAACATGACCTTTCAGACAGTGTAAATGAAACATTATTATTATTATTATTTATTATTTGCTCTGTGTAATTTTTTCAAAGGTGACAAGAACTCACTGAACAGTCTTGATGATGGATCATCTGTGTATCAGCAACTACAGCTTTTTGACAAATGTCAAAACGATGAATTTGTCTTCTGTCTTGTCTCTTGTAGTTCTAGCATCTCCTAAAGCAGCTCAGTTATGGAGTTATGGAGAGCTGAGCTGTGTGTAAATGTTTTAGCTCCTGAATGAAGCTGTGAAACTCTGTTCCAAGTAGCCTACCTAGCGTTACCATTTTGTGAGGACTGTTTTTCACTAGAAGACGAAGCATTGCTGCTTTAAAACATCAGTGAGTGCGTTTGCATGCACTAAATAATCGGATAACAGCAGTAAATCAGACATGGTCAGTAATCCGTTTAATGCATTTACATTTACATAATGCACTTGAGAAATCAGAAAAGTGCAGGTCTACATGAGTCAGGCAGAAATCCGATTTCTGCTTTGCAACCAGCCAATAAACTCACAGAACAAGATGTGATGTAAACATAATGCAAAACTCAAAACTTCATGTTGTGGCTTTTTTTTTTAAATCATCGCACCACTTTCCCTGAAAATATGAACATACATCATCTAGAAGATGAAGAATATTTAAATCCTTCATTTTGTCAAGCACATGGTTGGTTTCAGCGTCTGTCCAAAAGTATCTCTCCACTCCCAAAAAATTCCTAAAAATAAGAAGAAAGACAAGCCTATTCCAGAGTGTATAGTTTTGATATAAAAAAAAGCACAACAATTATTTTTGTGCAGATTATTTGAGTTACATTCAGTTACATAAAAGTCTTAGAAGCAATACTATTTACATATCCTTGCTGTTGTGCAAAAGTCTTATCTCTATTTGTGTCTTTTTTTTCAGTAACTTGAAAACTCCAGTTACCCAAAAGAGAAATGGCCCAAAAAATTAAGGTAAAAATACAACATCATTAGAAAAGCTCAAAATGCTTGGAGGAGAACATTTACTGCCAATTCTGTTCTAACACACCCAAAGGGGCTAGCATTGAGCTAAATAGGTTTTCTTTCCAGAAAGCAAGACATAATAACTTTCATCAAACTCAAACCAAACAACACATTCAACTCATAAACAATATGTCAATTGATACTTTCTGATTATTTTAATAAGAAATAAATATTACCAAATTACGCCATGCTTTCGTTATTGCTGGTTTACACAGACCCTAAGATACAGCACATACATGAGTTCACACACATTTACACACATGCTAGAAGTCAAATGAGGATAGCTGGTACTTTGCAGAGCTAAACACACAGCCTTGTCATCTGGAAGCTTCTAAAGGAGCATAGCGTCTTTCCCTGAAGCCACAGGGCACCATATTTCAGCAGCTGAAGGCGGCCGAGCCTTCATTTACCCCAAAATCCCACACACAGAGACCTCCTAGCACACCGCGTTCAGCCTGCAGGGCTTTGTCCGTCTCTGGACCACAGCCACCTCATGCCCACTGAGAATCAAAGACAGAGACACAAAAACATCCCTGTTCCTCATGTTCTAAAACAAGTGGCTACAGAACGAACATGGTCTTCAGCTTCTTAATAGCAGTCGCACCAGCACAGCCAAAGCAGAGCCTTTTTAGGGATGGGCGAGTGTGAAAACTTTACCACTGACCAAAACGTAAAATGTTGTGCTAATAAACATTGAAATAAGTTCACTGGGTCTATTATACTGATAGATCTGTATTGAATCTCTCATATTTCTGTATTTTTCTCTTTGTAGGGAGACTGTAGCAAACTTTGCGACTTTTGAAAAAGATTGTAATCGTACACAGTTATTGGAATTAGCCGAATTTGAATTGATTATTATCATCATTTCATACTGCAGTATACCATTAAAATGGGTAATCATCCCATCCCTAACGCCCATATAACAAACAGCACAGCTTTGAATGAACGAACAGAAAGTCCCCTGTAAATCACGAGCCGGCCGGAATGAAAACAGCATATTTTAAACTCACAACGGCGCGGCGGAACATCAGATTAATCCTCCCTGACAGTTATACTCCAGGAGGAAATTAATTGGGGGGGTTGGATTACGTTCGGTCGAATTTATAGCCGTCCAAATGCATACGCCTGACCACAAGTGACCCAACCGCACGGTGTGCTCTGCTGACAGCAATGCCGATAAAAGTTATTGGAATAATTAAAACCATCCTTCTCCAAGAGCCACTTTATAAATATGAAGACTTGAAAGTGACGCAGTGATGCCAAGCTGTTCAATCCTTAAAGACTGATTACTGCAAAGGTTACAGTGGAAGACTTTGAGAAAGGAAACGGGAAACCCTCTTAGAATCGGAAATTAGTCTTCAAATCCGAAATTTGACCGAACCTTTTCTTCCAAATGACTCTTTGGCTACTGTGAAGGCATAATTGGAGGACAACAATGTCACTTATCAAAGAGCCGGTCAAAAGAAAGATACAAAGGACAGGAAAGAGCCAGAGCAGTGCCCTTCAAGAGTAATACAGCAGGCTTAGAGCTGAGTAAATTGGTTAGCAGGAGCTGATGTCAGGTAAGGTTCAGCATTAAGCCAGAGCTGGTAAGGGCGGGGGAAACGTATCAAAAGGTTAACTCTATTATTGCAGGGTGCTGAACTAGAAAAAACATGGAATTGGAGTTTTGATTGGAAACAAATGTCAAGGGAGATGGGTTTGGCTGGGAAGAGGATGAAGTTTCTCACAGCCTGAGTAAAATAGAGACAGGATGCTTGCAGTAAGTGCATGTGTGTGTGTGTGTGAGTGTATATGTGTGTTTGTGTTTGGCCCACATTTTAGTTTCTCCTCAGAACCAGAAGTGTTTACTGTGAAGTGAGCTCCAGCGCAGTGACAGACAGTAATTGAGGGTGTGGACAATAGCAGTACTCACCTGGTAAAATACACAAAGGATTCCCAAAATAACACAACAGCAAAACCAAAAAAGCTCCTCTCGCACAAACATTTCACAACTTAACAACCACAAGGAGCTTCCACTAGAGCCAGAAGTAAACACGCTAAAGACAGCCTCTCTTTCCCTCACACCGTGCACTGTCTGGCAGGCCACGTCCAGCAAAATGGGACAACTCAACTCACTCATGTCTAAAACAAACACACACATGCACTTGCTTCTACACAATATCAGGACGTGTGGCTGCACATTTTTATGATACATACAGTGTTGTGCAAAGGTTTTAGGATTAAAAATGGGCAGTTAACCATTTCCAAGCTCAGAATTATTTGTAGTTATGATCCAACACTTGATATGGCTAATCAGTACATCATTATGTTAAATCAAGTATGCTGGTGATGGAATTTAGTAAAGGCGTCTAGGAGACATCTCAAACCAAGACATCAATTACTTTTTCCTAAATCAGAAATTAATTCTTGTTACTTTTTTCTTGTATTTATGTTTATATGCAATTATTCTAATGATATAAAGTTTTTACAAGCGCAAACACATTTACTGCCAAGATTTTACATGATGCACTCAGGTGCTTAAGATTAATTCTTTGTTATTTCATTTCCAGTCAAACCGTCTATTAACCTCTTACAACATCAAGTTTATTATATACTAAGGCTTATTATGCAGTAACCACAGGGACTTCAGTGCAAACTGGCTGAGCTTTCTTAGGTTCTAGAGGTGTGCAATAAAACATTTAAGGGTTTTATTGCACTAAATCATTTAAAGGTTTAAAGTAAGTTATTTGTTCATTTTTCAGTGTCAGGAAAAATGCAGAAAATATTTAGCATAAACTTACACAAAAGACTCAACAGCTAAATATAGTGTGTCCAGTCTTTGCCTTTACTACAGCTTTCTTTCTTTTCAAGAGACGTGCTTTCAGTTTTTCAAAGAAATCTGGATATTTTTCACAACTCTCACGTTCAGTCTTTGAAGTTGGTTGCATTTTCTTATTTATTGCATCCCATGAGCAAAAGAGTGCCCGAATAATTCAGTGATGTTAAGGCATGGGCTCTGAGTTGATCAGTTCATTGTTTTAAACTCCATATATATATATATATATATATATATATATATATATATATATATAGAGAGAGAGAGAGAGAGAGAGAGAGACAGAGAGAGAGGGGGGGAGAACCTTGTATCCTTGTAAAATGGTAACTTTACAGGATAAGGAAAAAAAACATACCTCACTTTTAATGGAAGTCAATGGAAGTAGAGTTTTTCCAAGTCATTTTGAGCCATTTCTTTTGGTCCATTCATCATGAAATTTACACACAATGTAAAGGTTTTCTTCCAACAGCAGCAATATGTATGTACACTTAATAGCTGTTTTGAGTGGGAAGTTAACACATAACACATATTGGCAATTACCTATACATACTTTTCTGCACCTAGCCATAATCTCAGGGTATTTTTGTCCTCAAAATGTATGAAAACAAGTTAATGAATACACACACACACACACACACACACACACACACACACACACACACACACACGAACACACATACAGACAGAGATTCTACACAAATGTCTCTGTGGGTCAGGGCTGGAAGCGACCTCTCTGAGGCTCCTATTTTACTCTCTGTCAAATCTCACAGCGCCTGTGCTTGACCCTGCTCCTAAAACAGCACTCCAGCCTTTCTGCATGGCTGACCCGCGCCCCTTCGAGGAAATTCACCTCCTGGGACTTTTCAACAGCTCTACTCTCCTCCACAGCCCTCCCAGGGCCAAGCAGAGGAGGCCCAAGGTATGGCACCTGGAGCTCCATTCCAATGGCCATGTTTAGCTTTCAGCACTGCCAGCTTGTCGGAATGGTCACGCATCCTGAGGGAGAGCAGGAGATGTTTTGTCATCCCTGCCTTAAATAGCAGAGTCAGAGTACGGGCTTTATGCCTGCGTCTCCAAAAGCACTTCATGTTCAATAACTGACAACACCCACTCAGAGTAGGATGATGTGGTAAAACCTGATGTGGTAAAAGAAGCAGTTTGGTGAAAAATGTGCACAGTTTCTCCCAAGCCTCAGACGTAGTCAATCAACCAGGACATGCTTAGTACTGCAAGCTTGCTTCTTTAGTTTTGCATGGGAGCTACAAGGCTAATGTTGCTAACAATGTAGTACATACATTATATACTTGCATCAGACTACAAAGAAAACAATTATACAAGCTAGTCAGGCTATTTAATACATTCTACACAAGATAATATGATTTTTTTCTGGCTTAGTGCCCCATGGTTCACGAAAAAAGTACAAAGCGAAGGTACTGAACCACACGCTAAGATTCTGAGAAAGTTTCATGTGCCAGGTATTAGGTTTCTAATTGCCCTCACGCATTTGTGTAGCACCACTGGCCAACTGAGACCACACCTGCCCACAGAAAGAGGGGGGTGCGCTTGGCACACGCTGACCTTTACAGGGAGTTCACACAAGCGGAAAAAGCCTCGGTGAGAGTGGTGGTCATGAATTGTGCATGCTGCAGAAGGGAAGCCGCTGGAGACTTCCAAACAGCTTGTGATGTTTTGCATCTTTCACTGAATGAATAAAACAAAACCAAACACAATTAGCATAACAGCGAGTGGGCCACTTCACGAAGGTAGAGACTGTCACTACAACAAACTGCAAGTTGTGATTTAGATAATTAGGCTTCCAGGATAATTGCCCTTTCTGATTATAGGATATATTTACAACCAAATGCTTTTATAGTCTCCCACTGCTTGGGCCGCATGTGAGTCCAATCTAGTTCCAAGCAATACCACCAGGGCATTATAGACTTCCACATCAGCTGGAAAAACAACCTCAAGTTCTTGGCTAAATTGTTTTGGAGTATATTTAAAAAAATCAAACAGAACTAGCATAATTGCTTGAATGTTGGTTTAATGTGCATAATGTTAAATGCTGTTAGCAAGGAAACCCTCATTTTCCTTGTTTGTTTCAAAACTTACCTCCATGCAGTCCATATATGGAAACTATGCTACAAAAATAGCCCACTTAGAACTCACTGTTTTTGTGAAATTCTACATAATTGAATCGTTAAGATGAAAATATTTATTCAGGATTGTTTGGTGTGAAATGGTTTATTGTAGAGAAAATCACTGACTTCTTTACAGTGGTAATGCTAGGAACCTCAATGTCTACAATGCAAATATAGCAATTTTATTTACTATCTATTATATACTAAATGACCAATGAACTTACACACACCTTCTAATCTATTGTGCCTTACAGCGCCATATATGCATTTAAAAAATACGTTAAAGCCACCATTTATCTCAAAACGTTTATCGTAAAACAATGTTTCAGGCATCAGGCAGTGTATCGGTAACCATGTAATAACATTCTGTGCTGCAGCTTTTAGAGGTATGAAAAGTTTCAAACATCTGGTTATCACCAGCACTGTAAACAATTCTGACTCAGTGAGTCTCTCTAGGACAGCATTTTACATCTCTGACTTTGTTTACATAAAATTGGTGGAATTTCCCTTTAAGGCAGCTAAGAGGCTATGGCTTTGTCTATGTCTTAAACATTAAATTATGCAGAATTTTTCTGGAGTTGGAGTTCCCCTATGAAACAGCCACACAAACAGTGTTTAATTTTACGGGGTATAAAAAGTTGGAAAACAGTCAAGTAAAAATGCATTATGGCTGTTTTTGGTATATAAACCCACATAAACATCATAAGCAGATGGAAGATATAAACAAAGGACAATTGTGCCATATTTATGAGTGTTATTTTTAACCAGACATTTATAAGCATTTTTAAAGCAGGCAACCTGTTCTTTATTTCTCAGTATTCATTTTTTCTGGAGGCCAGCTGAATTGAGCATAATCAGTCAGGACGTGGAGATAAAAAGGATGCATGGTTCCAAATATTGGATTACAACTATCAGTTCCCCACTTAAACAATGAAGCTAGCTCTGCTTTTACTGCCGGGCTTGAGTGAGCGGTGTAGGATTACATTTTGATGAGCAAGGTTTGTGTCCGTGGCCATGTGTGTTAGTATGTGTGTGTGTAATGGAGGTGAAGATGGGCGGAGGTGTTGCCGGGCTGTGGCTCTGTGACCTTGGGCCAGGAGTGAGTCTGAGCAGGTGAGGGGCTGGCGGGGCCTGGCTGGGGCAACTCAGCTTTCACTCAGCAAATTTCATTAATACAGGCTCCCCAAAGGGCCTTTCATCTCTGTAGCCAAAAGCTCTTCCGGCCTGAGTGGTCTCATTTACTGTGAAGCAGGCCTGTGCTACTTAAGGTCAATGTTTGGTTATTGCTGGAACCCAAGGCATTTTTTCAGCTGATTAATGTCTGTGTGTCTGTAGATATGCATGTGTGTGTGAAGGACAAAGTATTAGCATCAGGTAGAATAATTCTTGCGGATAAGTACTTATAGCTGCAGTCACTCTCCGCACTTGCTAATGGGCTCTGCGAGTGAGAAATGGTTTGTGGCCTGATGAATTGAAGTGCTATAGACTCTAGCCTCTCAGAAGCCTAATTGAAGGTAATGAGGCCTTGATCCTCAAATGAGGACTGGTACTCCGTAAAACACATGCGCTACCACTCCACCTATTCAAGCGTTTACGTCCAGTAGCCACAAGTGCCAATCAAACGGCTCGAGCACAGCACTTTATCTCCGTGTCAGTAAATTATGCATTGCGTAAATGAAAAACACTACTCGACCTCTGTGAAAACATCCTTACAAACAAAAGCCACCTAGTTCTCTTTGACTGGTATATGCTAAGCTATAAAATAACAAGGCCGATGACCACCTACGCTATATTTCAGGCTAAGCTAAGCAAATGATGTCACTCAGTGCTGGAGTTAATGCCCCACCAAACCTGGCTTCCTCCACAAGCATTTGCTGAATGTCCAATGCGCCACAGGAGGCCATTTGCTGCAGAATTAGAAGAATGCCCCGCATAAGCTTTACATAAATGGGGAAACTAATTTATGAGCCATTTCTCCAGCTCTGGAATGCTGCAGCAAATTATGAAGCGGACGAGTCATCATAAAAACGAGGCGATGGTTTTAGCCACCAGAGCCAACAACCAAGCGCAAGCTAAGCATTCTTCTGGGTTCCCCTGGCAACCATGTTTGAGTATCCCGGAGCCATGGGAGACACTTCACACAAAGAGCGTGCAGAAATGTATGGGGCTGACATATTTACAGCCATACAGATTCTTCTCTGGAGATTTATGACGCTGCTTTGGTTTGCTCGAGACATCAACTTTGCCACATTACACTGCTTAGTGATTAGAACGCAGAATTTTCTCAGGATACGAAGGGAATTTAAATATATCTTCACACTGCAAAATGAATTTCCAGCTTCTAGAGCAGATCGTTAGAATGTGATGAGAGGCTGCAAATGCCTTGTGTTGGTATGAGATCAAACTAGTGGCTTATTGCACTAATCTGCTACCTATTACCAGTGTTAGACATAAATAAAGCTGCTAGGACCTCCAACTGGAATCCAAATCACTCACAGGGCAAATCCATGTGTCTCAAGTCTTCTCCACATGTTGCTTAATTCCCACAGATGCTGACGGTGTTGGGGCAACAAGAACTGGAGCAGTCTGCTGGCCATAGAATCAAAGCCAAGTGGGGGGCTTTGTCAGAAATAGAGCCCTTATTCCAGGAATTAATTTGTTAATAAATGTCATAATTAGAATCAGAGAAGCCTTTGCTCAGCAATGCTCAAAATCTGAGGTATTACACCACGTAATTTGACTTGTTTATCCCGAGGAAGCCTGCTTTCTGCCCAGTGCGGTTTGCAGTATAGTGAGTCACTGGGACGGGGCGTCACTCGCCGCCCCTCTGCCTTTGTGTCTGTCACTGTTATTGCACTACATGGCTCCCACCTCCCCTCTTAGCTCCCACTTACTGTGAAGCAATGTCCCACAGAGCTCTTCATTCCAGAACGACACGCCTGGAACCAGAGAAGATCTCCTAACAAATAAAGGTGCTAAAAAAATCTTTCCATTTACGGCATTTGGCAGACGTTCTTATCCAGAGCGGCTTACAGTTTGATCATTTTACACAGGTAAGCACAGGTGGTGTCAGGAGTCTTGCCCAAGGACTCTTATTGGTTTAGTGTAGGGTGCTTACCCAGGTGGGGATTGAACCCCAGTTTACAGCGTAGAAGGCAGAGGTGTTACCCACTACACTAAGAAACCACCGTGAATGGTTCTTAGGAGAACTGTTTTTGAAAATGAGTGTGAGTCTAAAGAACCTTTTCAAAGTTAGTGTAGAGGTTCTAGGAAAACCCCTTAAATTGGAATGAAACATTATTGTTTGAAGGTTCTTCACACCGAGTGATCTAATTTTCAAACATGGATCTTTAGGGAACACCGAGAGAACCTGCAGCACCTAGTAAGAATAAAGAGAGACTTTCAAGAGTGGCTTTGGTTGCTGCTCTTCAAAATAAAAGTCACAAAAATGGTTTGTAGTGACATGCCATTTGTTTTCCTAAAGAACGTTTCAATGAATGAGTAAATAAGATGAGTTCTAGGATAAACTCTTAAAATGTTATTGGGCTTCTACATATGTAAATGTTCTTTAAACTCTTAAAAGGTTATTCACACTCACAAATCTCTTTTTCAAACATGGTTCTTTAGGCAACATGCACAGAGCCCTTTGTGCCACAATTTCTTAAGAGTGAGGACGGATCTCTTCTGCAGCCACAGTTACCAGAAAGGTTCTTTGGCAGCATCGCATTTGTTTGTTCCCTAAAAAACCTTTCAGTGGATGGTTCCATTTATATAAATAAGTTATAAAAAAATTCCACATAATGTAATGGTTCTGTACCAATTAAAGGCTTTTCTTAGAACTATATTCCCAAAGTTAAGAGCCATTAATAAACTATTTTTTAGAGTGGCAGAAGTTCTCAAGCAGGATTAAACATTTCATGATTTTAGCATCTGTCTAATTTTAAGAGTGAAGAAATAAGGGTCACCCAAAACCTCTGTCTCCTGCTCCATTGATATGCTGTTAGAAAAAAAGGGTAAAAAGCCTTTGCCACTACTTAGCTCTGAAAATCTCAGCAGAGCCTATAACTCTCAGTGCTCACATGTAGCAGTCCAACTCACAGAGATCCTGGAAATGAATCAGACACACATGCACCAGCCGGCTCGCAGGCGCCATGTTTAGACTTTGTTAGGAGACCCTCACCAGCAGAGCATGGAGTCAATTAGCAGCTCCAGAATCTAAAGGGTTAATGGTAGAGGCCACAGGAAGCAATGAAGACCAAGGTGACCAAGCACCAAGACAAGCAAAAGGCCAGGACCATTCCTGCAGTGCAAATATACATCACAAATGGCTCGCGGCTGGCGCTAATCGAAAGCAATTATTAATACTTACACAATTCCAAACAGAAACAAATGCATTGGGTCTAAAGGACGAGCCGTGTTGGCGTTTTTACAGGTCAGCTGAACCACAAGCAGTGAAAACACTTTTGGGGATCAGGGTCAGCCATGATTATAGGGCCTGCGGCCCAGACGCTCTTCCACGCACCATTAAAGACATATGGACTGTGTTCTCCAAACTCCACAAAGGTGTTCACACTCACACACACACACACACACACACACACACACACACACACACACACACACACACACACACACACACACACATTTATTTTTATACCTTGTCTGGACATGAAGTCATATGCCTACCCCATTTATTATATATATATATATATATATATATATATATATATATATATATATATATATATATATATTTAATTTTAAATTTAAACAGTCATTAAGCACAAGTTATTCATTGTAATGATATTAGATATTTAAGATATTTAAGGTATTTCTGAGGATACTACATATAAGATAATCCACCTGCATCAGTGGATGTCAAGTTAATGGAAAATAAGGCTAAAAAAAAACATGGGTTTCCAAACTATTATTTTAAATTATTTTAAAGACGGAGAGAAAATTGTATTCTTAACAAACCTGGTAGATCTTTAAAAAATGTCACCATCACATAAACAGTACAAAAGTACAAACAAAGTAGATCTGTAAAAAGAAGAAAACCAAGTTCAAATCTTGCTTCAACCTAAAATAAATACGTGTTTCTATCCATCTTTCCACTGTGAGAAGACAACACAAAGCTATGACACTGAAACGATGTGTAGCTGTCAAGAAGCTGAAGGAAACCGACAACTTGCAGATCAAACAAAGAAGCTGCTGTTGTTCTCATAACAGTGGGCTGACTTGAGTCAATGAATGTGTTCGAGATGTTTTGGATCGTGAGAAGCAGAAAATGTAACCAACTTCCAAGACTGAATTTTGGAGGTGTGGAAAAATATCCCTGCATACTTTTTTTGTCTCCTAAGAGACGAATAGAAGCTGGTGGAAAAGCAAACCGTGGAGCTTTTGAAAGATAAACAACTTAAGCTTTTTGAAAACTTAATAGCAATTTTGAATTGAAATTGAATGAATGAAGCGTGGTCTCTGACTTCTGCATAGTTCTGTACGCATCTGTCTATGTGTAATAAGTATTTTTAAGCTCAGTCCCAAACCTAGTCCTAACCTTTACCTTTGTAATCAAAAATAAATACTTCACAGTTTTAATAAACATATCGGGACATGGGAAGCCATCCTGTTTTTTTTTTGGTTTTCCTGTATGCTCTGAAAATGTGTGAAAACAAAAGCACACACACACACACACACACACACACACACACACACACACACACACACACACACACACACACACACACACAGACACACACACACACACACACACACACACACACACTCTCTCCATATGCACACATTCACAAACATCCACTCAAATGACAGTGGCCAGACACCTTTTGTAAAACAGTACGACCATATGAGAGTGGTTGCAGACAAGGCTGGACGAGGCTACAAAGGCACTTTAATCAATCTCACATGCTCCTTTACGTGAGTCAGAGCCGACACATTGCTGGTAAAAATGGGAGCGATTCAAAATATGCCTTCACCCATTCAGGAGAAACTCAGAGGAGCATGAACACATTAAATGAGCAAAAAGTGTACACGTCAAAGCCTCCATTGGCTAACACTGCAAGGATTAAAGGGGAGGAAAAACAGAGCGTAATTGACCCCCACCCCCAACCACCTTTGGCTAGCACTGTAAATATTTGGGTGGGGATGTGAAGTGACCCTGTTGGGTTCCCCATCAGCAGGGTGGGGGGCTGTACATTTTCCTCACACCACAGTTACTCAACACTAAACTTCACCTAATAAAACTCTCATGCACATACTTTTTGGGTTTAGGGGGGGTCTTAGGAGGAAGATAACACTATGGCAGTGGCAGTTGTAAGGTATGCACACCCCTTCAATTAAAGGTCTTTTCCCTCAAACCAGGATCAGCTTCTGCATCTAATGTAAAGTGATAGTTTGGCAAAACATTGCCAAACTGATTTCTCTCTGAGCCAAATGTAGTTCTTCAGTTAAGACTAAGGATAAATCTTCACATACTTGCCTTGAACCCTTTTGCGTAGTTAATACATTTAAATGCATTTGTGGTAGTTTCTGACAAAACTGGACAAAATGATCATGGCTCAGAAAAAGCAGTATTTTTGGCTATATTGAAACCATTTTGTTTATACTTGTTTATCATTTTATAATAATATCAATAATGGCCACATTTGAGGTGCAGGTAAAACTGTGTATACTGGAACTCAACTAGTGCTTTAATTTGCTGTGCATTGGCCACTAAAATGAGCGATTCACTGTACTGTGCAAAAGTCCATGTGTTATTATTTCATTTCCAATCAAAACATCCATCGAGTACAAGTTATTCAATCAGGGAAAAAAGCATACATCAAAAAAATACACAGAATCTGAAGCAAGAGTGGAGCCTACAGTTCTCCTCTCTCTCAAAGATGAAAGGTTTAAAGTGGAACTCCACAAATTTACTTAATTGTTTAATGGTTTAGATGTAAACAACATCATTTAGAGTGTTTTGGTATCAAAATTGTTCACCATTGTAGTACTAGGAAAAGGGTGTCAATATGTCTACACTAAAAATATCACCAATTTATCTGCTATAGCTTATACTAAATACACATTTCAGGCCATAACAATTGCAATAACTTAATGAGATGTAGCTTTTAGAGCCTTTAAATTCTTCGGACATCTGGAACCTAATAAATTTCTCTAGAAAAGAGCATTTCACACCAAACCATTCAGAATGATTTTGTTTACATCTAAACATTTAAACGATTAAGTAATTTTGCTGAATCACTGGAGTTCCCCTTTAAGTACTGTTTATCTAATGGTGACAGTTTTTGTGTTCCAGCAGATCTTGCACGGTTAAGAGCCCTAGTTTCTCTTTACCTTTAATATATGTTGTGAAACTCCTGTTTTTTTAGCTCAATCATCTTTGACTTTTCCCTTCCTTTTGTGGATTATCTTACATATAACATCCTCAGAAATATCTTCTGAAAAACTGCTAATTTTATGAGTGGCCATTTTGGCTAGAAATTAAATAAATACAGGGTTTCTGACATTTTCACAGCACTGCACAGTGCATGACTAACAAAAAGCAGCAGTTGTGGCCATGTCAAAACCTGAATTGCCCAAATTTTGTTCATCCTTGTGTCCATTTTACGGATAATGACTACATTTGGGGTAGAGGGAAAATGGTGTGAATTGGAATGGTTTTGACTAGCTGTCCTTTCACTCCAAAGTGAGCGAAATGGGTTGCTCGTCCAGCCTGCCCTCAGTTCACACTGGAATCTGTAATGTACTGTCACAGATTACATCCCCTCTATTCCCAGTTTCTCCTAATTACCGTCCTCAGTGGGTGTGGCCTGCAAAAAGAGCTCCCAGAACAATACTTCCTCATGGCTTATAGAAAAATCAAATGATGCCTAAAACCCATTTTCTTTGGCTTGCAAGGTTATAGTGCTGCCATCAGAGGGATTTGGAAATTAGCAAACTCTGTTTCCCCTTCACATTACTGCCGCCCTCTCTGTGATTAATAGCTACAAGTAAATACAATTTTCAAAAATCGTTTGAGTGAAGAAAAAAAGAATAGGAGGAAAAATAAGGTGGTGATGTGTGCCCAAGTCAAATAAGAGACAAGTCGTTCTGGAACGCTGCATTCCCCTGGCAGCCTATTCTTTGTGGTAGCACATGCCCCCCTGCTCAGAGTCTTTGGGTGCAAAGGATTCTGCTGAACCTTTTCCACAACTGACTAGTGTGTTTTTCCCATTACTTCCTTGGCGTGATACAGCACTGGCCTCTGTAAATAAGACGTATACTGGATTGGACATGGCACTGGCACGTAACGCGACGTGTTGTGTTTCTCATTCCCTTCCACTTTCTCTCTTTCGCTCCCTCACAAAAGCAATGTTGTCATTCTTAAATGTGGTCCTCTTAAACCCAACGCTTTTGCCAGAAATGCAATTCTCCTGTTTTTCTGTTCGGAACCCACAAGGCAGCAGCGGTCATTTTAGTGTGAGAATGATCTTGGCTTTGGCATCACAGCTGTGGTGGGGATTATCCACCTCTACACGGATTCTGTTCGTTTCCCCCTTTGTGTTTTCCATCCAAGTTGTTTGTATATTGCTCTAAGCCACTGTTGATAAAGATTCCTGCAGCTAATATGGGCCTGTGTTATTCTGTTTCTGTTATTCCTTCCATGTAAAATAATGTGAAGTCTGCTGCCTCAGCGACCCATGCTATAATAAACTATAGTGGACCCTGGGCCCTCCGGCCTGCTTCGTATGTGGCTGTCACCCCGAAGTAATTCTCACATTGTTTGGCCGCAAAGTGTAGACCAAGGCGGTAAACTCCACTAATCCCTGGGCTTTTCTGGCCGTTGAATGCGAATGAGCTCCTGTTTTGTTTTCCTGGGCAGAAATCACAGGGTCACCTGTGTGAGCTTGGCTGGACAGAGGAACACACTCTGGTGTGTTTTACAAATTCTGTTGTATTAAGTAGTGCCCTTGAGCAGAAATACTTGTAATGAAATATCTGTAAAAAGTGTTTGGGGAATATTTTAGCAAAAAATCTAATTTACCCAATTTTCCACTTACTCCAGATGTAGTCGATCTGTTGAGATTTGCCATCCAAATTTTGCTTCTTTAGTTTAAAACTGGAGCTAATGTTGCTAACAAACACTAGAACTCAATAGTCACCCAAATAGCTTAAATCATCTTTGTTAAAATGCATCACTATAACTTTCAAGCCACTCAAACTGCATCCCAGTCTGCAATAAGACAATGAGCCACTTTAGGCTATAGGTTCTGTATTCACAAAGTCTCAAGGTGTGCTGATCTAGAATCATTACTTCTGACAGTGTATATAATAAATACAGATTAATCTGATCTAAGATTAGTGCTGCTTTGTAAATAGCAGCCCTGCTATTGTCTGAAATGGTTTTTTGTAGTGGTGAAGGTTCTTTTTTGTAGTTTGTAGTCATAGTAAGGATGTGGTTTGAACAGTTTGATAAACGTTTTGGGGATTTATTTTCATAGAAATTTGGACTATTTGGGTGACTGTTGAGTTCTAGTGTTTGTTAGCAATGCTAGCCAGCTGCTCCAGTTCTAAACCAAAGAAGCAAACTTTGGACTCCAAACATGTCTCAGCCAACTGACTACATATGGGATAAATTGTGTAAATTGGATTTTTTGTCAAATAATTTCTTTGACAAAGGCCAGTGAGCACAGCATATAACATGGCTGGTCACATGCATACGACAGCATTGATCATTTCAGCACAGCCAGACCAGCTGGTCCACAAACGCAGCTCTTTCTTCTGTTTCTTTAATTCGACCAGTCCCTATCCATCCATAAGTAAACACTGAAAGCACATCACGCGCACTCATTCACAAAGCTCATCCTGTTCTTCCCAATAATAACAACAAAAAAAATACCACACACACACAACTGCGCACACATACATCACAATCTAAGATGAACTCCTTCTGGGACACAGTTTGATATGCCGTGCCGAGCGAAATGAAGCCAAGACCGGGAGAGGAAAAAAAGACATAAAGTAACAATTTATCCACATATTTCCCAGCTTTTTATTTCATGAACGCATGCTGCAGTTCCCATGTATGTCGGTGTCTATAGCAATGAGCCATGCATATTCAAGCAGCCGCCTGGGAGTGCCGATCCATGCATTCTGGACGCATAACATCCAACCACCCAGCTCCAGAGTTCAGCCAAGTAACTCCTCACCATGCGGTGGCCGGAATGACTAATAGAGGCTTGAATATCTGAACTCTCTTTCTGGAGACGCACAGGAAGATAAAAGTGAAAAACAACAACGAAGAAGCTGAGAAGAGGGGCCTGTTTCCACTTAGTCCCACAACCTTCCCATTGTTGCCTGAAGGAGACTGGCTGTGGGCAAGGATCCGGGTCATAAAAAGAAGCTGTAATTAGCTAAGTGACAACTGTGTGTGGACTAAAGGCAGGGCAGTCTGGAAGTGAACCCTAACAGCCAGCTTTCTCTCTCCGTCTCTCTCATAAAGTGACCAGAGTGTCTCGCTCCGCATGCTGCCCCGGCTGTAAACCGTCCTTTCCACATAGCCCATGCCGGGTGGCCAGGGTGCTGACTAACCTGCCCATAATCGTCCCTTCACCACAGTCAGCTTACCACTGCGGGATGGCTTGCTGAACCGTGTCACTTTGTTCTAGTTGAAAAATGACAAAAAGAGGCCTGGCACCTGACCACAGGCCCGCTGGTGGAGTGAGATGCATCCTGATTTGCAGACCCGAAAAGGCAGCAGCAGTTCTAACATTGCACTTTCAGCAACATGTGTAACATGTATGATATGTTTCAAGTTATCAAGTTTGTTTGTCATTTGCACAACATGTCAGGACATTTATGCATTGAAATGCTTGTGGTGAGGCTCAGCTAATCACTCTACAGAAAATAAGTAATTATAAGTAAAATAAGTTTTATATATATATATATATATATATATATATATATATATATATATATATATATAAATTATGCTATGTTACATCACAGCATGTAACGTGTTGACATTGTGACTTTCCTTAATAGCATTATGTCATTTAGTAATGAATGACGATGGTAAATAAAATGAGCCTAAAGAATATAATATTAGTTCACAATAAAGTTGGCTACCTTGACACAGCAAAACAATAACAGCTACAAAAGGTAGCCTAAGTAAGTCCAAGTACTACATGCCACAAACCTAAAACTACAGCACTTGAACTGCTGTTGATTCTCTGGGTCTGCAGATGTATGATGGTGGCTGGAGAGGACAGTGATTATGATGACCATCTAGTACATCAGCACTGTGAGCACCTCCCTGGGCCAAAATTTCAGGGACATGTTCACCTGCTCCTCAAACTCTGGAGCTATTCTGCAAGAGTCTTTGCACCATGCTACAGAATACAGAAATACTTTTGGTTCTCTGAAGAAAAGGATTTATTAATGTTTGAACCGTCAGACAATGTAAGCATTGTTACTCATTTCTTCCTAAAACCTTGATATCACGTGGAAGTTCTTTAAACTTTAAAAAGGTTCTTCAACCACACAACTCATTTGCAAAAGGGGTTCTCTGAAGAACCATCCATTGACAGGTTTTCAGGGAACCAAAAGTGCTTTATGGCGTTGCACAAAGAACACTTTCCATCATATTTACTTTTAAGAGTATGTCCAAAAACATCTTCTGAGCCTGGTGTGTTGTAATACTTTAAGTAAAAAAGCAGAACCTTATTGTTTCTTTTTTTTATTTACATTTTTTTGTTGTCCAAATCGCAGTTATGCATGACTTGTGGTTTAGGTTTTGGAAGTGTGTACGTTTGCGCCTCTGTGAGCTTCAATCATCCATAAACCTCTTCTTTGCATCTCTATGCAAATACATATGCACATCTTCACAGAAGTATAAATCAGCCTTCTGAGAGAAGACGGTGATATCCAGGCACTGAGCTCAAGATGTTCTTGCAAACATAGCAGCACACTGCAAATGTGCTGGCCTGTCAGAATTCCTCTTCAGCCTTGAGTAAAGGGCAACAGCGCTGCTGGCAGGGCAAACCAGTTGGGGCGAGTGCTGCAGGTCTAATATGGCTTTGTTTGTTTTTCTAGCCTTGTCCTAGATGCGTAATTTCATACGCAAAAAGCACATTCCTGACGGTCACTTTTGTGCTTAGTTCACACTTGCAAAAACAATCAGCGTGGCCAAGAGTTCCAGTAAGGTTGCTGGAGAGTGGGATAGGTTGAACAGTTTACCAATCCTCAGGAAATCCTAAACCTAAACAAAACCTTGACTCTGGAGTTCAACATACACAATCCTTGTTCGCTCCTCTAAATGTGTCCTGGTGCCTGAATTAGAAGGTTTAACGTAATCTAATTGCAGTGTTACATTCAGCCTTCAACCTGTTCAGCCCTTTCCATGCTGAGCAAGAGTTTACAGCATGCATGCTTTAGATACAGATACATCAAACATGAATAAACTACAGTTTTAGCCCACCATTCCAGAGCAACGGTACAACGTATTACTGACCTCTTCTGAACTGACTGGATCTACCTCTTACTCTGGACTGCTCTATGTTTAGGTGATAGAAAATCCACTGTGATAACAAAACACTGGACTAAGTGCTTGGTCAAGAGAGAGAGAGAGGATAGAATGACACAGATAGAGAAAGTTCGTCACACGTCAATTACAGTGCATTCCTCCTGGCCCTTTGAAACAAGTGCAAGCAGTTCTGCCCATTTAAATCCAATTACAGTCTTGACTGTTGTCATGGGAACCACCTGTGATAAACACCCCAGTGCATAATGACCCCGAACTATTTCCCAAATTACAGGCGCCCTCAATCAACACGCTGCATTAGGCCTCAGCTCTCTCTTGGCCCTGAAGGGGACAGGGGACACTCTATCTGCAGATTGCCACCCCCGCCCCTCTGTCTCAGAAGCCTCAGTCCACTGTATTTCTGAGCAGGGTCTGACTCAAATGCACTCACTGTAAACAGCTTTCAAAACAAGTGCTGGTATCTGCCTACCAAACTGCACCTCTACATACCTTATAACACTGCTACACTGACATCTATTCAACACAGAGACACAAAAGACTTCTTTTCGATTTGTAAGCGCTGTTCATTTTTGTTCCTACATATAGTGTCATTGCACAACCTCTGGAAAGGGGTTCCCTGCTAAAATCCCACGCTTGAGGATAATCCTTTAATGGAGCATTAGGGACATTACCGTGCTTTTAATATACTCCCCAAGACACAGCCTGAGTTTCATTTACAGGCACCTCTGTCAAACCAGCCTTTCTCTTTCCACAGAAGCCACTGCAGGCATTTCCACAATCCCAGTTATCCACTGCAAAAATGCTGTAGATCCACACAGTATTCAGGTGCTACAGTGAGATAGAGGAAGATTAAAAGGGGAAACTTTACTCTTTTGTCCTCTTCAACCCTTTCTATCTCTTAGATGATGATCTGTAGTGCCTCAGACTGGTACTGAACTACTGTTCAGTGCATACTGTTCAAACATTTAGATCAGTATAAGCTCTCTTTTCTTCAAAGAGCTGACATCCAACCTCCAAACTGATCTTTGTAAACACACCCCATCTGCTTCCTGAGGCTGAAACGCTTCTTGTAATGAAATCCCCTTTTCTTGGATGTAATTACCATAGTCCAATATTTCCCGACCAAATAACGCACCATAGGCCTACCTGCTCTGACAAAAGTAGTGGTTTGTGCTTTTACCCTTTCAAGATGGCTAAAGATAATCTTACAAATGTAGCACCACTGCTAACAGCACAGAATATCAATTCAATGTTGGTGGATTTAAGTACATTTAAGTACATTCACTCCATTATAAAACAAAATACATACACAGCACTGTGAAAAGTTCAGAGACCACTCTTAACTTTTGTTTAATTTCCAGTCAAAACATCTGTCATGTACCATGTGTATATCAATAATTCTATAGAGGTTAGATATAAGATAGCATTAGCAAAAAAAGAGTTTCTAAAACTAGAGTTAAAAGATACAGAGAAAAATGGACTCTTAACAACTGTGCAAGACATGGTAGATCACCAAAACTATCACCATCAGTTAAACAGTACTTATAGCTTTCATCATCTAATTAAGCTACAGTCTTGCTTCAGATCTAACAATGAACTGACCATCCAGAGCTCCACAATGCTGAATGTGTCTTGGAGTACTTTGATTGCGGGAAGCAGAAAATGCAACCAACCTCTAAGACTGAACTTCCCTGCAGATTTCTTTAAAAAACTTAAAGTAAGTTTCCCAAAAAGATGGAACTAAAATCCTGAAAAAAACTAATACTCCATTTCGTTGTTGATGTTTCTGTGACACTCTCTGTTAAACACACATTTTTAGATTTTTTTTCCTAATGTTAAAAAAGTAAAAACTGAGGGGCGATCTCTGACTTTTACACAGTACTGTAAAAGCGCAAATGATGAAAAACTGCATGTGGCACTGAACAAGTCTTAGCTGAGTGTTATGAAGCTTCCAAAAAGGGAAGTTAAATTTATTTCTTATTTAAAATGTAAAAAAGTCATAAAAAAGGCTCCAGCGACTCCACAGAGCTAGATGACTATCTCTGATAATAACTGTTTGGCCGAGCGCAGATGTGTGTTTGAAAATGAGCATCTGGGTAATTACAAGAGTGATAAAAAATGTCCAGTTAATTTGTAACTATCAGACTTTGCTTAAACAAATTAAATCACTGGTTTAGCCTGAGGAATCTGATGACCCGTGAGAGCTTTTTCTTCCTCCCTTCCTTTTGTCTCTTTCTTACATGTTTTTGCTCTCTCTCTCAGATAAGTCTGCGGGCTTCTGTAGCCTTCACATGAGAACTACACTGTAGGACGTTAGCATGCAAACATGGAGGTCCAGCTCTATGAGCAGTGCAGCATTTAGAACACTGGGTGGCTCTGTGGGCCCCACACCATGCTTCAGATTTATATATGCACCAATCCCCCTCATAAATAAAGCAAAACATGTTCCAACAGGCCACCAAAACGTAACCTACAGCCGTCCTGTCCTGTCTATCTATACATATCAGAGAGCGGCCACCTCCTCCAGCTCAAAAAGAACTACAGAAGCCCATCAAATCTTCCACAAAGTTCAGACAGAGGATACAATTTAACATATTTGAGGAATGTATAACAAAATCTGGGCCACCAACCCTTCATGGAAGAGAAAAAAAAACAAGCACACTGAAAAAAAAAAACTTTTTCCTCTATGTTTCATCACTCTTGATGCTTAAGACCCCCCTTGTTCACAGAGACAATGCTGGATGAGATTACACGTTGTTCCAAAACCTGAAGCAAAGTACACACGCGCAGAAAAATTCCAACTTTTTACAGATTGGTCCTTAACAGAGACCAGGCTCATCTGCACACACATTCCTGCCAACTGAAATAAAACAAGCAAGAGACATTAATGATATTCAAATGCACTACCTAAACACTCTGTCTACCTTACATGCTTTACCTTTATTTGGAAACCTAAATTGCTTCCATGTGTGGCTTGCTATTTCAGTGCACAGTACATACATATAAATTCTTTGCTCTATAAAATATATGGCCAAAACCCTGGCAATGTTCTGGTGCAGTTTGCCTTCAGCTGTTAACTGCAGGCCGAGGTGTTTCTGTTGTTAAAGCATTAGAAAACTTGGCTTTGTAACCTGGCCGCTCACATCTGCATGTTGCCTTTAACTCTGATTTTCTCTCTACATGCGTGAGCTCTGTGAGAAAGTGAAGAAACAGCCATCATGTGCCAAAACATCAAACTTGTGTACATGTAAACAGCTTTATTTATTCCTGCCTTCTGTCAGCAGAAACAAAAAAATGCACATGCGAGTAGAATCTTGGGGGATGGTGGGGAAGAGAAGGGTGGATAATGTACGCTTCGGTCTGTGTTCACCCTATCTTGGATTTTGAAATCTGACAAAGCTAGGCAGCTAACAATGAACACCTACGTGTGAAAGTCAGGGAAGAACAGGGTCTTATTAATTGACAGCATTCCTGCTGGAGCTTGATTGAGAGCGTTAGATTTCGCAGTTGTTCCTGTGGGTCAGCACATCTCCCACCCTCTACCTGCTTTGCCCTGAGTGTTTTCCAACTCCCCCACTGCACGCAAACAAGGCAGCTCACTGCTGAGAAAACCAGCGCTATTAAAGAAAAAAACAAGTTCAGCTTTTCTGTTGAGCTCTCCGGATGAAGCTGGCTCTCCGTCAGTGCTCCGAAGTCTTTGTAGCTTATATTTATCTAAATATGTCTTTGGAGTAAATCACAAAGCTGTCTGGCCTTTTGAAACTGGCTGAGCCCAGCCCTATTTTGGAAGAAGCTTGGCTGGATTCTGGGAGGCTTCGTTTCTCTGAAAACAATCAGTGGGCCGCTGCTCCAGCACTGAGCCGCAGCTCCATGGTTTATACGCTGGAGACATGCTGAACTATTAGCCAGCTATTGCGGCCTGCAAAAAAATGCACCACTTTACACAGCAATGTACAATTACTGTAATTATCATGCAAATGCTAGTGCCATCGGCGCATCTGGTTATTGCCCTAAAGTTACAAGATTGTGTTAAGAGGTAATTACAACGCATATTACAGGGAACTGAGTAAAAACTACAGTTGTATGGAAGAGTTTTGGAAAGCGTTGTCAATCACTTCACTGAAGTAGCCACCCAGCTGCGTCAGAGCTGTCCCAGAGAACGCTGGAGTCACACGTTTGTGATGTAGGCTGGAGCGTCACAGTTGCCTCGCATGCTTTTTTGGGCTGCGAGGGCCAGGGCTACCTCCCATCTGGAGCTCAGAACTCCAGCACATCAGGCTATCAGGAGCAGAACACGGTGCCTCGTGTGAGGAGGGTAATTTGTTTCTAATAAATAAGTGCTGTGAAAGAAAACAAACTCAGCAGAGAGGGGGTGCGGAGAACAAAACAAAGGAGTGCTTCATGATGCATAAACACACCGTAGGCAAACAATTTTGCTCATTCTGAGAAGGACAGGCACACACGAGCCAGAGGGGAGCCTGGCCTGGCCCCAGCCTTTAACACCCATGGTAGGCGTCAGGCAAACTGCAGGCCTGATCCATCAAAGCGGTCATGACAAGCCATCATCACACCCTGATAGATGGACAGCATGCCTCTGCCAGCATTATTGTCTTCAGAAAATTAAAGAGAGACAAAGAGCTCAGAATTGGCTGAGAGAGAAGCGGTATCCTGCACTGTGCTCCCTGTCTTCCCCTAAATCACACCAATCACATGCAATCTGAGCTCAGCGTAATGGCAGGGAGTGGTGGAGCTCTGTGGCTATCACTGAGAAAAATATCCCGTGCTCTAATGCTGGGGCCTGACTGCACACAGGAAGCGGACTTAATATGGAGACCCACTCAGCGCCACCATTAATAAATAGGAGCAGGCATATTCATGGCCTCTCTCTAATTCTTCATTTGCTTTCCATTATCCATCGGCATGGAGATTGGGGAGAGGGAGGAGGAAGCTGAATCAAACCATCCCCTCGGATTGCATGAGTGTGTGTGTGTCTGTGTTTGTGAGTGCGTGCATGTTTCTTGGCCCACACAGAGCAGCGGGGTAAGGTCTGTAACTGCAACCACATTCTTTCCTTCCAGGCAGTGTAGGGCTACACACACAGAGCACTGACCACAAACGGCCTACATCCCTCATCACGGCCTTCTTACAGCAGCACTCATGCCCGCCCTGCCTTTAGCCACTGGCCCATAGGCTCACATGTCCTGGTCCGTCTCCCCACACCTGGACCTGCCACAGTGGGGCCATGTCTGCTCTGCCTGGAGCCTCTTTGCTTTCACTATCATCTTTCCAGGCTACAGTTGATTTGTTCCTTTAACAAAGAAAAACTTTCAGGTTAGCAATGCTACTATTTAGCCTTTACATCAGTGGCTTGGAGTCTGGATTTGCATCGTATTGTTCCCTAATGGTTGTGTGATGTACTTGCATAATGCATGCCGGGTACTTTAGTGAGAGAACACTAATGGAACATGAACATAGTACAGAATTATGAATTCTGTCAAGGTGATGAGACTGAGAGGTGCAATGTTGCACTATAGCATACTACATTACATAGAATATAGCATATTAAGTGCTAGTTTTCAGCTGAAATACCCCTTTAAGTGCAGCTATCTAGCATAAGAGGTGATCTGAAGCCACTTATTTGACTAACTTAGTGATTCATCTTTGGATTTTAAACCTCCATTTGAACTACAGAATAACCTCTGTTACATAGCATTATCTGTGGTTTATGTCTTAATGGAATGTCTAAATATTAAAAAAAAAAAAAACTAAGATGAACATGGAAATCTGTATATTGAAGTAAGCACACCCTTCCCTGCTGGGTCTTCCTCAGAGCGAAAGCACTTGTTACCTTTCCCTGACCCTTGTCAGTGTTTCCACCCTTTTAGTCAGGGCAGGCCTAGGTCTGGCTAGCCCTAACCAGAGTGGGACGTGCTCAGACTGCTATGTCCAGCTGGCCAGGCCTGAGGCTTTTAATGGGAGGGTTAGGGGTGAGGCCATTCATATCACACTATCATCACTGAGTATAACCAATTCTGACAAGGTAAGGTTACAAGCTTCACCATAAGCCACCCCCGCCCTGCACAGCCCTTATTACCCAGACTCTAGTTTAGATTTAACAAATGCCAAAGAAAAGGGGACTATAATTTAAAATGATGGTGAGGGGATAAGAATGGTGGATTTAGTGTGTATGTCTGGCTTTCCCTCATCTTTTCCACTCCTTCACAACTGTCTACGACCCAAGAGAATGCTTATTAAGTCGTGATAAATAAGGATATCATTGCCAATAATGCTTTTATGAAACTGCTGGCAACGGGGAGGAAATGAAACCATCATTCCTGCTGATTGTTTCTGCGAAGGCTCGGATATCCAGTGAGGAAATATTAAAGGCTGCTTCATGAGCCGTGGCTGACATAAAAGGAGAATTTCACGTCTGTAAACTAAGTCATAATCGCTGCCATCAGCCATGTATCAAACATCAGCGCAAAAATCGAGCTCTGTGGCATGTGAACACATCTGCTGGATCTTCCCAGAAGCAACAGCTTAACCTCTACCGGCCTTGTGGAAACCATTCAGAAACCACGCAATGAGGTTACTTGAGACGTTAAAAAGCCCCAGCGTGGCTCCCGTCCGTGTCACATTTACCTCCACTTGCACAGAACACCCCAAAATCAACACTAATAAAGCTTAACCCCTGGTCCGACTTGAGGCTAACCTGAGAGGGCTTGTTTCACTAAGACTGTAAACTCATAAATGAAGCCTTCCCCAGAAGCTAGGCCAGAAAAGGCTGCATGGCCTGGCCCCCAACTCAAAGCCGGAGCAGGGAAACGATATTCGGGAACAGGAATCCAGTCTGTCCAAGGAAAACATTCGCCGTAGCACACCTTCACCTCACTGTCAGGAGCACAGAGCGCAGGCTGTGTCACCTTACGCCGGCCCAGGCCCTCGGCCCATATAAAAGAGCCACATCTGGAGGAGGAATAACACGGCGCACAACGCCGCGCTGACAGTGTCCTCTTTAAACAGCGTTTTTTGGGAAAAGCCAAATATTTGAGCAAGCTCCCTTCCAGGACAATGATCAAAATTAAAACAGCAGGGAAAGTTTGACTGCTCATTTTTTTCCTCTTGTTTTTTTTTTCTGAGCTGGGATATCAAAGAGAAGTACAGGGACTTACAGACGACCCAGCTTGGGTGTGGACTGGAACAGCAGCTCCGGCAGAACCTGTAGCCGGTTCCGGTTCAGACGCCTGTGATGAGAGAGAGAGAGAGAGAGAGAGAGAGAGAGGGAGGGCAGGGGAAGGACGAGAGTTAGAGTGGTCAAAACAACCCCAGTCACAAGAGGAGCAGTGAAATGCAATATGAACATTAAAGCATGCTTGTTGGAGAGATAGTGGAACATGAGCATGCGAGGCAGAGAGACAGAGCTTAGGACTGTTTGACTTTACACGTTGACAGAAAGCTGACGCATGCAAACATCTGCCCTGGCACAGAGAACAGAGATTGATGGCAAGACAGGGCAAACACGAACAACACACAAAGAAGCCAATCAATCTTTCTGATTAGGGCAATCGGCCAGGTCAACCCGACCATCAGATGCAGGAACATGGAGACGGCATCCTGGGGTCAAGGGTTACAGCTCTGCCATGGCCGCTTGGAAAGACATTGACTTCCTCTGAAGATGGCTTAGGTTATCTCCCACAGCAAGCTGTTAAAGGCTCTTATCCCTCGCATGAGCCTCCCCAGACTGGCTGAGGGCTTTCATGGGCTGACCCTTAACCATGGGAGCAGAGGGTTTTAATCAGAGAATGAGAGGATAATGGTGACCCTGTGGGTCACGGGCCAGGCTGAAGGCATGTGGTGGAGGAGCGCTTCTGTCATCTCCCTCTGTTTTACTCCATCCACCTTAATGACATCAGCAGGAGCTGAGGAAAGGGATTCTCCGAGCAGTATCAGCTTTCAGCACAGTGCCCCGAGAGTCACGATCAGTTAGAGCTGATAGCCTCAACTCCCTAGCTAGACTTACCCAGAAGAGACAGCAGCTTGCTTTTTTCTGCAGTTGTAGAGTTTTTTTTAGCAGCAGAAGACAAATTTGATGCTGTTTTGCAAGGCTTTGATGTCAGACTCAGAGACTGAAATTAGGCTTGCTCAGTCTAGACTTTTGCCCCTTGCTGAACTGTAGTTATGTCCCATAAATGAGAGCCTGCACTATTTTGGGCATCATGTGAAGAATATGCAATCTAAAAACCTCAGGCTCTTAGAAATGTCTCTTCCCTTGGTTTTGGTCTTTCTAACAGATTATGTTCTGAGAGGAGAGATTAACACTGCTTCTGCAGCACTTTACCAACATATTATTACCCAGTGATATACAACGCAGAGATGTCCGTATGAATAACCCCTTCATGAAGAAGGAAAATGGCTAATTCTGTCTTTTCGGTTGGTCTTCGTATTAGGTAATGGAATCTCTAAAAACTGCCATTGTGCTTATTTTTGAAAATATATTCTATACACGTTTGTTATATTAACCATCATTTTGAGCAAACAAGTAACTGTAAACTTTTTGGGTACAAACACTGTCACTCGGGTGATATTATTTTCAACACCTTTATTCAGGAACATAAAAAACTTGTTCAAAAAGGTTAGGAAAGCGTACAAATATGCAACTTTTCCCTGAGAAAGTGAATAATCCTTAAATTTAATTTAAGGTACAAAGTTGGACTCTAAGGACCATGTTGTACATAGAAAGAAAACGGTAATAAGTCTGATACACGCTATTAACTTTTTTTTTTTTAATGGGTTTCGATCATTAGATTTTACAGTGCTTTGACAGTGAAAATACCTTTTCTCACAGTGTACCTTTGAGGGTATTTACAGTGTTTGTAACTTGGTAGATTAAAGTTCACATTTTATGACTATTAATGCTATTAAGCTATTACTGAATTGCATTATGGTCTGAATGTATGTTCACACATGTTCAGGAACTGCTGTACTGCAATTAGCAATAAAGCCACTGTGGAGCTGCGACTATAGCAGTGATTTCGCTGCTTTCTGTGGACAAATATGATGCATTACTTTAAGGCCCATTGTGTCAAAACAGCCAGCGCATGTGGTTTCAGTCAAAGACGCTCTCGTGTCCAGATACTGAAGTATAGACACCCACGTTTACACCACTAGAAGACCTGTGTGTGTGAACATGCTGCAGGTGCTTCAGCAAGTCCACAAAACACTTGAGAGAGTTTGTGTCTGTGTAACACAGTACAAAGTAATACATTACAGTGATTTCATGACTTTATTTTATAACAAATAGGTGTAAAACAATACAACTTAAATTTAGATCATGTTACAGTTACTGACTTAATAAAAATGCTCCTTGCGTTACTTGAACGTTTCCAAGGGAGAAGTATTAAATATCTATTATATAGTCATGCAATATTAATAGATTATTATCTACATTGGTCCTTGTGTGCAATTTGCATATGATCTACCTGCTTTAGCTGACTGTGTGGCTTGAGCTGTTAATTTTAATCGAGCGCAACTGACTGCGTCTTGTTCAAAGGCAAGGATTTAAATCATGTTTATTGTGATTGGCTGTCTCTTTCTAAATATGGTCCTAAAATGATAACCAGGTTTTTCCATTTACCTGACATTTACTAGAGATTTTTATAGGTTTTAGAGAGTAACATAGATGTAAAGCAATTAGTTTCCCAAGAAATGACAATTGAGAGATATATTGCTCATTTGTAATGGCATCCTTTTTGAGTGACCACCCCAACACTGAAAGGAATATAAATGGGCATGTTAGGTATGAGGCTGAGTCACCATCACACTGGTCGTACTGGGTCACTGGGGACAAGCAGGGCTAAAACACTGTGAAATTCCTAATGTGAGTGACAGGCAGAGGAATGCACAGCATAAGACCCTGGCAAATACACAGCCTATGAGGCAGATGTTGACTAAAAGTTTTCAGGGGTGGTAACAAACACACACATTTCATCTCACACTAGTGAAGGCAGATGGCCTCTAAATTTACTTTTCTTTTCTTAACACGCTGTCAGCGGGCAGCGGATTTGGTCAAATTCCGACAGAACCACACACATCTTCACAGACAAGAGAAAAAACTCAAACAATTCACACACAAACTCAGAGTCTCTGAAAAAGTAAGTCCTCAGCCAGCTGTGCAGTCTGTGCCTGACCTTGCCCATATATAGCAATGGGCTGCTTGTTTGCCTTGACCCACTGGTCAACTTCGCTCAGAGGTGTTAAGATTCTCACCAGCGAAGGGTGAACGGATGTCTGTCTCATGGCAGGGAGCAAATGAAGATGGCAACCTGCAGCCCATGAAATTGAAGTTTTTGAAGTCACCTTCAGATTTTTAAAAGCTCCATTTTAACCACCTGAGATGCCTTTTTAGAGCGAGACAGACAAGTTAGTGGTCATAAAAATGAACTTTCTGCACAACGAGTCACACACACATGCTAGAGTTGAGTACAGAAACACACTGGCCTTTACAATTTGGGGACACACAGCTGTTTATGATAAATGGCCAGGTTTTCTTTGTTGTATAGCAATTAGAAAGCTGTTTGGGTTTTGCCTTATTTATTTGCAGAACAAAATACATATTCCATTTTTTTTACATCTAATTAGTCTTCAGAGCAGAGGGGAGAAATGTAATCTTACATTTTATACATTTTATTAGTTGTGATGCACTCATCAACACTCAATCCATTAAAAGCACCTTTGGACAAATGTTAATGTTTAATATTAACTTTCAGAAAAGGATAGGAATGAACATGTAAAATGTAAAGAATGCAGGCATTCTACACACTGAATGTAGAGAAAATTATTTTTTGAGAGAAAACATTTTTAAAGAACAGGCCTCAAAAATGCATTACCAGGTGATATCTCAGAAAACATGCAGTATTTGTGGGAATGCTGTTATTATTTCAAAGGCATATTTCGATATTCTAGTTAGGAAACAAGCTTCAAAAAGAAACATGACATGACAAGTCTTCATTAAGCTTGTTAACTTTTGGAAAGTTGGATAAGAATTGAAGAAACACGCTGAAACAAAACAGTTTGTTTTGACATTTTTGAAATGACAGGTTATGAGAAGACTTGTTATAGATTCAATTTGTTATTTATATATTGCATTTTTGCCTGTAGAGTCTTGCCTTAATTGAAAAAAAATGCTTCTGAAGAAAAGATTTCAAAAGAAGGCAATGTGTCCCCCAATATTTTGGCAGACAGTGTACAAAAGTACTGTGAAAGAGTGTTAGGCAGCCATGAAAATCTACAGTATCTCTTGCTTTTTTTTATTTTTTAAAAAGTTGTTATTATAAATACAGTTAGACAAACAGGTTTAGTTCATTAGCAGCACTCATTTAACATAATGAAGGATTGATTAGATAAACTTGGTATTGGATGATGACTGTAAACATTTGGTTTCTTTGAAGAGGGCTTTGGCAGTAGTTCATATAAGAACACTGAAAAAGTCACACTGTTATTTTTAATTGTTTACTCATGTGTTTATTCGAATGTTAGTGTTCTGAACTTCTGTACAGTACTATATATTGTACATTTTATAGTGATGATACTTACAATCTCTCCAGCTGCTTGAGGTCCTGAAAAGCTCCTCTCTCAATCACACTGATCTGATTGTTCTCCAAATGCCTGTGGAGGAAAAAGCACAGCTTCATTATCCGATCAGATTCACTGCCACAACTACTCCCTGACACTGATTACTCAGCCTGATTGGTTAAAGCAAACCCTGAAAAGGAGCCTCCCCCAACGTGAATTCATCATGTCACAACAGTTAACGATAAGCTGATTTTAATATATTAAAACCAGAGATGATTTTCCTCTCTGGTTCTCCAGAGCGCGTGGTCGGCCCCCGGAAGGATGGCGTTTGTGTCGGACATGCCTGTGAGGTCCTGGTGGGCACATTCGGCTCTCCCTTCTGCTCTGAACACGTTTCAGGGCCCCTAAGGTTTTCCAGATGCATTACAAAGGGACTACATCGCTGTGGACATTTCATGTTTAGATTTGTGTCTCTCTGAATTAGAGCCAACATGCAGTGACATTCATGGGAAGCCAACCAGACTGCCACTGACGGATACTCCAGTACTAGATGATACAGGCCAAAGGAATAAAGTGGAATGACTGGACTAAAATATCCAGAGCCTGTAATGTGGAACTCTGCTTTGGCAGCTCTATCAGGGCCATAAATTGCCTTTTAAAGCAAATGTTTGTACATGGGTCTGTATTACTGCCATTAATCCATGCTTTGTCATTTTTTTCTTTTTTCCGAAAGAGATGACACACTTGGCTATGCACTACAGAGAGGCTTTGGATAAGACACAGTATGAGAATACCACAGATTTTCTAGTCCAGATCCAGCACAGCGAAGCCAAAAACGCAAACTAGTTGGCTTTTGCTCCAGATAGGCAGAGCCTGTGTTGAATCATCTGCAACAATCACATTCTTCGCTGATAACAAACATATCCTATAGCCTATGCCTTACATCAATCTAGGACTGAATAACAATCTGGCTCATTCATACAAATAGGGGGATCAGTCCCATGCTGGTTTATGTATTGGCATTAAAAGTAATCTTATTCAATCCCCTCCAGATGGGCTTTGGTGTGTGGTGGGGAATAATAGCTGTTCTTTTTTTCTTTGCTTTTTACTCAATGTTTTTTGAAGTGTTCTATAGAAACATATGGGGCACAGGCAAACACCTATGATTTCACAGCGCTGAGGAAGAGGGCAAAAGCCATATCCACTGAAGGCTGAAGTAACGCGCATGGCATTTGAAATCTACTCTGTGTTGTTCTTGCCCTAAGCACTAACTAGATGTGAGGCTTATAGGATAGCTCAGGTCAGTGCAGTTGGCGTTTCCTCAAGGATTGAGTCATGAGAGGAAGATAGGCTGTCCGTGAGCAGAGCTCTCGAGTGTATGCTGAGGTGTGTGGGGAGGCTTGTCTTATCAGATTGAAGGGATCACAGTACCAGCGCTCCAGAGAGATAAGGGGGTCCAGTGCGAGTTACATGGGGCAAGAGGGTGGCCTGCTTTGGGGGTTTTCATTGTAAGGTTCTGGAGGTGGGCAATATGGCAAAAATGTATCACTGATACTTGAAGACATTTTGGTTTTACGAAATAAGAAAAAATATTTCATTTTTCTGAAGGTTGAAGTGG
>NC_051218.1:12944193-13014193 GCF_015220715.1 Pygocentrus nattereri
AGATTGCTCAAAATTTGACTTTACTGTCTTTGTTCGGGGATTACAGAAGGCCCAGTAGCGTGCATTACTGCAACAGCGCAGCATATGAGGCTAAACACAAAGCATGCCTCCAGCATAAGAGAGACAGATTGCACAGAGACAGCTCTGTTTGGGAAAACCATTCCCAACGCATCTGAACAGCTACATTATACCAAACTGAGCGATGTACCACAGGACTCCATCAGTTATCTTGTTTCCAGGCTGTTACCCTGTACACACGGACTCTACAAATGTATACTCTGCAGATAATGTGTGTATATGCCAATACACACTAACTAACTTCCTCTAGACACTGTTTACTGGTGTTACTGTATTCCACACTGATAGAATGAGAACTCCAGAACACACACATATACACACGCACACACAAGCCTACCTCCAGCGAGTGTGTTTCTCATAACATACATAAACATTTATAAATCTGATTTAAGGACGTATTGAATTTCAAAAGACTTCCCCCGCACCACAAAACGCACATCAGGAGCACTAATATGAGCCATATTGTAGACATATTATAGCGGAGAGGCACTGAAATGACAGCCACATATGCTCTTGCTCTTTCATATGCTTTCTTTGCTCTTATACAACTATCACTCCTATTGTACTTTTGCTGGCTTAAATCTATGCTTCTTTCAATCTGGGCTTTAACATGCAAGGCATATGCATTATTAACTGTTAACAATTATAATGCTATGCTTGAAAAAACTTGAAGGGCCACAATAAATTCTGTAATCTGTAGTACTAAGCTCAGTTCTACAGCTTCACTTCTATACCACATTAATACATGCCCTGTCCTTATTTTGGCTGTGGTAGTATGTCTTTTATTCAGTCTATATCATTGCGTTTGCTCTAGGATTAGCTATTAGATCTCTTGAGCTTAGCTAGTATGATTAATGTTCTGCATTACTGATTAACGCTAAGCAGCATACATGAAAAATAGATATTCTACTGCAAACCAAAATACTGTTGTACTTATATAATGACAAAAAAAATCCACTCCACGTTACAGGAAAATCAAGACAAGCTATGAAAAACACAAGCCTATAAACAGACAATAAAAACTGCCAATAAAGTAAAAGACTAAACAAATTAAGCTCTGGTAGACTGGAAATTGAAATTAAGTTAAAGTACAAAGGCACTTAAAAGTTGGGCATATCTTCGGAGGATCGCGAGTTCGTTCATAGCCATCTGTGGCCTGGAGTCCAAAACAGCATAGCTGGCCTCCGCTCTCTGGGTGAGGCCTGTTATTTATGATTGGCCTCCTTCTCCCCCATCACGCAGTGCAGTGATAACCAAAGTGGATGTTCCTTAGCTGACAAAAGTTTCAGAACTCTGCAGTTTTATAGCTTTACTTCTACACACTTACCAAAGGGTTTTTTCAAGGGTTCTTTAGTAAAGCCAATCGTTTTATACAGAACCATGAGCTCAAAGTAGAACCATATTATGCTTAAATGGTTCTTTGCAGGGTGAAATGATTCTTGTGCTGTATATGGTTCTACATAGGACCTTTTTGAAATGGTTCTATATAGCATCATGAAAAACGGTTCTATATAGCACCAAAAAGGTTGTGCTATTATTATTATGATGTCAAGATTGTAAGAAAAGCTCTTTTTTGGTGCTACATGGAATCATTTCCCGCTACTATGGTAACTGAAAGCTCTCCACCCTTCAGCCCAGTTTCTGGAACGACCAGCAAATTTCTGCTTGATGAGCTGAGTGACCTAGCAGAAACACACTGGACAATCGTTTTTGTAATGATAAATAGAGAAATTACTCAGGGCCCGTTGTGAAATCTTTTCTCATTCATGTTTTACTCCTTTCTCACATGAACTCTGATCGCACCTGTTAACCTTAAGTTAACCTTAAATTATTTATTTGTGTTTTGTTTCCATGACAATCAGTGAAGGAACTGTTACATGTTATTTGCCATTGAAAAAAAAAAAACGAGAACAAAAACACCACAGAAATATTTTTTGACCTATATCATTAATCTCTCAGCATCTGTCTTGCCTTTTTTCCTCCTCTCACTAGAGTTAAAAGTGATCATACTTACTCTGTCTTTCCTACATCCTTTTCCGCTCTGCCCTCTCCACCTTTCCTTTAATCCGGCCATCTTTCTTCCTGCCACTATGCTCCAGTATGTGCTAACAGCTCAGGGAGTTAAGTGAGAAATGTTGCCTCTGAAACTCAATTAAGCCTGCGGTCACACTGACAAGGTGGAGGTCACAGATCGAGCAGCCCCCCCCCCCCCCCCCCCAACCACCACCCTCCTAGCCCCCTACCCGCTGGTCATTGTTTGTGTTAATTTCTTGCAGGGATAAAGTGACAATCCAAACGGCAGGTGCTCCGCTTTAACAATGCATCCCCCCGGGCCTCACACCCACACACAGGGGGCATTTAACCGGCCCACCCGCTCCAAGACATCACAGGTCTGCACATGGCAAGGCTAAAGTCTGCTTTAAATCTCACAGGAGTGCTTCAGAGCAGATCTATACAAAAAGAAGCTGCCCTGCAATGTGCTGGAGGCTATTTTGACTGCATCACAAAGCTCGCTGTTGCAATAGTGACGCGGCAGGTGATTAGTTCATGAGGTCCGCTAAACCCTCGAAGTCATGGGAGAAGAATGTTTCTGAAAACACATAAAGAGGCCTCGTCGTTCTGCATACGACGTTTCGCTTCACAATGCATTTCCTGTCCTAATCTCCTGTTATTTTCTTTAAAGCCAATTCGTCTGGTCCGCAAAAGCAGATAGGTATGCTCCATTTCCTCTGCAAAGCTTTGGAACGCTGTTCGGAATCTTAATTGAGTTCCTCGTCTTGAGCTTGGGCTTGGACTGCTCTGACGGGTGGATTTCATCTCTGGAATATTCACATGCTGGCAAGATGCAACCTAACCACGCTGTAAAACATGAACAGTTGAGTTCATTCAAATCATTTTAGGAATTTTATTTGGTCTGGTCTTTTCTATTCCACTGCCTAACTTAAAAAAAAAATTACCTTTTGTATCTTTAAGGCTTCTAAATTGATTCAAGACTATATAAGTATTGCTGAGTAAACTCAACAAGCATAACATATTTGATAGGAAAGCAACAGTTCATTGATTCTGAATACGGCATCAATTCTAAAGGCAATATACAAAAGTTTTGTAAACTTTGCAACGAAATGTCCTTTTGTCTTCAGTTAGTGTTGAGGATGTGTCCAGGTACTTGAGCACTTGGCTAACTGTTCGAAGAGCCAGTATTTCAGTACTGAAATTACTACTCAGTTTGTTTTTGTGCTGCATTTCAATAAACATGCTAATTTAGCAATTTTATATGTAAACGGGACTGCTTTGGTCTGTCACATGTACATGTTTATATTACGCTTTGGTACTTTAAAATGAGAGTGCCTTAATGTGAGCAGAGTGGTGAGGATGTGTTGTTAAGGATGTGACTGGAAAATGTAGCTGCATCCAGCTCTGGTATGGCGTGTTTGCTAACTAGGCTAACTACTTTACCTCAAGTTAGCCAGGTCCAGGTCCAGTGAAAATGTATTTCTCTGACAAACTAATGTTGATACATCATCCACTAAGGACCTAATACCTTAAGGGGAAGATGATGAGTCCTTATTAGCATCCAGTGTTGTACTAGCTGTAGTGCTAGCTCATTAGCTCATCTGGAGAGGCAGTTACTCATCAAATCCCATGCATTTCTCTGGGCTAGTTTTAAGAATAAAACATGCTTTCTAATTTTAGCCTCCTAGCAGCGGCAGTGCCATCTAAAAATGTGAGCCCACAGTGCTATGCAATGCAAATTGTAGACATATTTTTCAACAATTATTTTAGTCCTTGGTTTTCTCTCCTTGCTGCTAACTGGGCATGTCTCTTACAGATACTCCCATACCAAAATTTGCCAGAACCCACATCCCTAGCTTTCATTAGGCCATAAAGGTTTATCATTCACTTGATTGTAGTGCATGTCTTGTGAGTTTAAAAAACATTTTTAAGTTGTTGCCGGTACATCAGTTGAATTGCTTGTATGTTACTGAGGGGACATGTATAACACCATATTATCATTCGAACTACTGAATCATCCCCTTGCACAGCAAAATTGTGCCAATTTGTTGAGCCTAAGCTTTCCTCCACCATGTATTAGCATTCTGAACACATGCTGCTGAGGTGAGTCATCCTAAAATGAACAGGTAGTGAAATTATCATCTCCACTGATTAATTACAAGTGCGAGCATAAGTGCTAGGAAAACATGTCTGCCTTTGCATTTAGATTAACAAGTTTCGCTGCTGTAATTATCAGTGCTTGGATACTGTAATTTCCACTGTCTACTACAGCCCTGCTGAACGACAGTATCAATTAATCCACATCTCCTTCACTGGGCTGATTCCACGAGGCATAACAGTGCCAGGGATCATTAAGAAAACAATCACAAAGTGGACACAGGAGCTGTGGGGTTACGTAGGGTGTGTGCTGCTGTGTTTTTATATGACTCATATCAGATATTTTGCTACGTTCCACAATGGAACATGGCCCACTGTGCTGTCCCTACCGCAGATTTCCCAGCACACACTACCTTATGGCCCCTGTTAGTTCACTGGAAGGCATTGAGCTTTTGTTTGCACTTGTGCAAGATCAAATGGAGCACTTTGTTGCCCCACCATGTTCACGTCAGAGGAATAAAAGATTGTCTGCTTGTCTTTCATCTCCTTGGAGCCAGGAGCCGACTGCCATGTGGTCACCACACATCCCTGTTAGACACATGCAGGCCTGAAGAGTCTGCTGCCAACCTCTCTGTCCTACACTGCATCAATGATGTGTCTGCACTGGCAGTACCAGTGTTTGGTTTGGGTTTCAGTTTTCCTTATACTATGATGTGCAGTATCACCTGAACAATGTACAATGAGACATACAATGGGAAAACTTTGCCTTTCTTATGAAATTTCTCAGACAATGTTTCAATTTCAGTGTTACTTTTCAATTAAGTAAGAAACAATACTTGGAAAGTAGAGATGGCATGATACTACCTTTTCTTTCATGATATAGATACTGATATTTAAACTCTTGAGCACTAGTCAGAACTCAAATGGATCCAATATTTTTATTTAAAAACTATTACGTTTTAAATAGAGCTATTTTAATAGAGGCACTTCACTTAGGTAACAGCAGGCTGTGTTCCAGTAAGACTGGGTCTGTTCCAATCCAACAGATCATAATAACATTTACTAAACCAACAATAATTAATTGAAATAATAATAAAGAAACTAATAATCAACTTCAATTTCCAGTTACTTCAAGTATTATAAACAGTTGATAGTAAATATCCATGTCAATATAAATAATAAAAATCATTTCAAAAGTATTTATCTTGGGTCTGAGGAAACTATTTTAAGGCCTGCCTTGTGGCTGTGAGAGTTATACCACTAATCATGGATCCAAGAGGAGAAAAAACGCCCAACTTGCTCTAAACTATTAAAAAAACCTTTCATAATAATAAGCCATAGAATGAACCACCACCTAAATTCGTGCCTTTTCAGCTCACAGACACTGTAGTCTAACAATTTCTGAACAGGTATTTTCAGAAAAAAAGGAATAAATAAAAAAAATCTGAAGTTACTTCATACATACTTACTAAGTATGATATCAAACTATCATATCTAGGGTCGCTCAGAATAAAAAGGCATGTGTGATTGTCTCATGTAAATACTGTGTAATTGTAATCAAAATAGACCAAAATACTAAAAATAGACACTCAAAATTTGCCTAGGGTGCTTAAGATGACAATATAAAAGGCTACACAACTACACAACTTACATCAAATCACACAGTTTAAGTAACAGATTTGTTACAGGACTGGATTTATTGCGTTCTTTTTCTCCTGCTGATATCTGGGTCAGCATTTTCTGCCAAAATCTAGTACTGGATGTGTACCACAAAGGTTTTGTGAACACGAAACAGCTATTAGTTCATTCTTTGGGTATATTTTGCAGTGGATTAAACATGAGATGAAGGACTGTTCCAGAGGAAGGGCTTTGTTAGCTATTCCTTCAGTTTTACCATTGTAAGGAAAAAATGGTAGGATGTAACTGCTATTAAATATATTGTTACTGCAAACCAAGACAGACAATAGGCTTATTAGTTTAAAATATTTTGAAACACTGTGTCCCTGAACTTTTGATGGGTAATGTAAAATACCAGCACCAGTGTTTGAATGAAGTCATGCAGAGTTATCTATGAACTGACTGCAACTTTGTATGCAATTCTTACATTTGAACCCAAACCAAATCTGAACATTGAGTAATACACAACTGTTTGCTCAATTCAGTTTCTGATGACTACTCTCAGCATTTCTGAGAAATGCTCGGAGTGCAGGACTCCCTATAAATCACCGCTATGACAGATCAGAGCTTAAGTGAGTCTAAAGACAAAAGCAGCAACGTCATCAGAGCCTTTGGCAGATGGATAGGGAGAGAGTGAAGGTGCCAGTAGAAGGCCATGCTGCTCTTCTCTGTTTCTGGGCAGAGCTGGTGGGGTCTGTCTCAGGGAGGCTTTTGTTTAGTAAATATTTTCATTACCGTGCCGTCTGGATGCATTCCCGGGCCGAAGGACGCTCACTTCACGCTAAGCAGAGCAGACAAAAATGAATTATTTCATATTTCCTTTGTGTCTGTTTGCTCTCAAGATCGTTTATTTTCAAAGCGCTGGCAGCTGATAGCTCAGGCGGCTCAGTGTTTGCTCTCACACAGTGTATGACTTCTTAAATTACAACAGGAGCGAGCGGCTGAGAGGTGACATGGGCATTTCCGATGCTTCTCTGCTAAAGTCAACATGACAGCCAGGCCACACAGGACCCATCCATAACACAGCACCCGTGGAGCACTGACACAGCCAAGTGCAAAACCAAGAGACACCAACAGGAACCAATAAAGGCCGCCAGGAGCGGCATACCTCTATGGACGTCATTGCAGGGGGGACAGCAGAAGCAAAATAAATCCTGAGTGTCCTGACCATATTTAAGAATAGCTGCTCCGCCAGACCTCCACAGCTTCTGTTTATTCAGCGGGAGGCTTGTTTAAAACCAGGCCAGCTCCTGGTTCAACGGGTGGCTCATGTAAATCTCATCTAAGCTCAAAAAGGCCGACTCCTGGATCCAAAGGGACAGTTACTTTCAGGATGCAAACACCACAGGCGTGGCAATCCCATTTGATTAATAAGGAGTTCTGGCTTGTTCCTTATGTTTACCGGGTTGCTAACTGCAACCCAGTGTTTGGGCTGCCGATTCTGTTTACATCACAGGGACAAAGGCATGAAACATGCAAAGATTTATTCATATGTGTGAGATCTGAATAAACACTATCACTTCCTGTTGCTCTCAGCCCAAACTACGCCACACAATAAACGGCATGGGTTGTCACGATATCAGAATTTGGCTTTGATAACAATACCAAGTGTAGTGTCACAATGCTTGACACCCAAGTGATGGTATAGCAAAAGTTTTAAATATTTATCATAGTTTTAATGGCCAATGAATACTAGACTAAAAAAAATATTCAAATTGTTGTTTCAAATGGAATCTTTTTAGCTGTATAATACTCTTCACATAAATCAAATTTCTCAGAAATTTAAGCATGGCCTCATTCAACATAAAGGCAAGGACATGCAATATTGCATAACATTTATAATAATGTGTTGAAAATAAAATACAAAATGCTCACATTACTAAATAAAACTCACCTATAATCGTAATACTTTGTCATTTTTTTATTAGCCTATTTAAATAAACTATTGACAGCTAGAGTGTTGAATCGTTTACCATATTATAATGTTGAAAAAACACTTTTGGTATTTTTGTCCAAACGAGGATCCTTGATGTGTTACTTTGGTGACAAAAGCTTGTAAACGTGAAAGGACTCCTTTCTAGCCTTGCTTTAAAGCATGACACACACTTGGAAGCTGAACAGATGTCGGTGGCCCTACTTTTTGGTGGGACCCCATCTAGGACGTTCATGACTTGGACTCACCGCTATCCTTTCCCTAAGCTTAAGGCATATGGCCCTCTCTGCCAGAGCTGGGCTTTGAAGTGCTGGCTAAGCTAAACTAAGCACCTTAAATGTTTTCCATTCATGTAAAAGTTTTATTTTTTGCACTTTTACAGAGGTTGGGTGGCTGATGTTTCCCTGAAGCTTGTGCCCAGCAGCAAACTGCCTGGCAGCCAGCTCTGCAGACATTCACCCAAATTTCACATGTGCTGCTCTTATGCTTATAAAGGTCAGCAGGGCACCGGAGACCGCAAACCAACCTCCAGACCCGCTGAGTGTTAGCTCAAACCCCAACACAACAAACACACATGCTGACTGGCCCTCCGCTGTGCTTACTCATAACCAAAACAGCCCAGACACCTGAGACAGTGAGCAAACAGGTGCCCATTTAAGGCTGTACATGAGCATGAGCATGAGTATGGCTTTCCCTGGCCTCTAAGGAACCTGGATTAGTTTTACCTGGGGCGATACTACACTGCAAAAAACTATATTTCAGGTAGTGAAAAGTCTTCAATGCATAAAATACATGTAATATCTAATTTTATTGGGTTATTGAATCAGTTGCAAAATTGAGCTTTTTTTAAGTAATCATATCAGGTGAACTGACAGATCAGTTTACTACCTTCAAGCATTACTTCCTGAAATAAGCAAAACTATCTGCCAGTAGAATAAGATCATTTCACTTGAATTTCACTACTTAAAATCTGTAAAAATGTCTAGAAATAGATTCGGTGACCTTATCATAATTATACAATAATCTTATTATAAGAAATATAGATATATTAGCTACAGACAAGATATTGACACTTCCAAAAATATTATTCTTGTAGTGTATAATTTAAGTGATTAGGAGATGTTATTCAAGTGCAAATGTTCAATTTTGTATGTGAAGTCAAACAGTACCAATTCCAGACTGAATGGCTTTTTGTTATTGGCTGTTCAGAGCTCCCTGTGTAATAGAAGGACAATTCAAATTAGCCTCATACTAAGGGAAAAACCTTAGTAAAACCTGCAAGTTGCCATGCTTTTGCTCCGTGTAGTTATTGTTATTGAGTCTGACTCTATATGGGTTATAACAAATTCAATCCAGACTGTCTATGATCATTTGGAAAATTCACACATGTATTTTGACCTTTACAAATCTGTCAATCAAATGCTTTACAAATTACATGACAGAACCCCTAGGCCAGTCTAAACAGTACTTAAGAATTTATGCAGATCTTGCATATTCCAATGTTGCTTAATTGAGGCAGACAGGGAGTACAGGGGGTAGAAAATGCTGCCATTATTTCTCTCCCTCTCTTCCTCTCTTCAAGAGACAGAGTGTGCTACACCAGCCATAATGTGCCACATTGTTCCTGAAGTGTGAAGTGCAAGACTAGCCGGCCACTGCGAAAACTCTGCTGGAGAGAAGGCGCTGTTAAAGCTTCAGAGTGCCCAAGCCAGAGCTGAGAGTTTAAGCGTGTGTGAGAGTGCGTGCATGTGCAAAAGAGTGTGTGAAAGTGTGAAAGTGACAGAGAGTGTGTGTGTGTATTGTGTATTTAAGAGTGAGAACTAACAAATGAGTGAAAAATCATACAAGCTGTCAAGGAGAGAGAAGAATTTACAGCGAATACTCATTTATTAGGAGGGATATGTCACTCAAAAATGTAGGGATTTAATTATGTCTTATTATTCCTATCAGTCAAAGAGAGCAGAGCCAAGAATAATGGATCTTGTTATCTCAATACAAAATGTAATTATACAATGTGATATTTCCAGTTTGTGAGTCAAACAGTCTCCTTCGTTCATTGTTTTTGTGGTGACTTCAGTTTCAAACTGGCAGGACGAAAGCCTTGCATGGGGTGGCGTTGCGCCCATTACACTTAAATCAACACTCCGGGGTGTTATGAGAACAGTGGCAGTGTGTTAAGCGCACCCCAGAGACACAGGGCCAGCAGCACCTGAACTTTAACTGGTCATGAAAACATGCGTTACTGAAGGAATTACGGCTTCGTTCTGGTGACAAGCTTGCTTAATCCCGCATCATTTATTTGCCTACACAGTCAATGATGAAATACTCAGCTAAGAATGAGCAAGAATTGCTGTTCTTCAACAGCTATGGATCTTTACAGAGGGGCAAATCTGGGACAGCACGCTGAAAAAAACACAGAGTGTCCAAAATGAACTTATAAACTGAACTTTAATTGTTTGTTGAAGTGACTGCCCATAAGAAAGAAAAATCAAAAAAGTTGCTGTAGTGTTTTTAGTGTTCGTCTAAATGACAAAGAGATCAGATGGAAAGACAAAGGAGACTTTTAAGCCTCCTGCTGCAGTTCATATCTCATTAAAGTCACACACTGTGCTTAGATTTGCCAACATAATAGCATTCATGTTTATCTGTATCTGAACTACAGACTGTTTCTCATCCAACATGTCTCAGTTTTGATGCTTTGAGTAACTATTACACCCTTTTAATTTGGGCTAGAAGCATCTCACATCTACTTTTTATCTAATAATACTTCTCCTAAGGAACCATGAAGTCTCCAAAGATATTGAAGACCTACATATCAGAAAGATGTAAAATTTCCTCTGGGAAAGTCCAGCTTAGGTCTATTTGAATGGAAATGTGTGGCATAATTAAATCAACTTCAGACAAAGAGTATTTTTTGCAGGGTATTAATGGCTCACCTAAAAGCACACTCTTCCCCAAGAAAAGCTCTCGGTTAGAAAGGTTGTGAGGGTCAAATAACCCTCCAGCCAACGCCTGTGCATTTTTGCTGTCCTGCCACAACCAGAGCAAACAGCCGATCTCCGTTGTTCTATCTAAGCCATATGGTAACCCACTGCTCCTTGAGTTGGTTACTCATGGCATGTTATGGGTTGCCTTACACGTCCATGCGTAGGTGGCACTGTGGCCGAGCATATTTTTAACCCAGAAACCAAACATTTCTCAAACACACACCAGCCCTGTGGCTTGTGAGAAGAAAACGAATGAAATCCTGTGTGCTGCCAGAGCGTGTGCCCCTAAACGCGCTTACAGTTAGTTCCCCTACCCAAGGCGCCAAGGTACACACACACACCCTACACCTCCATTAATCATCCTAATGAGTGCATGCCTCTATTTCCTACACCAGTTAACACAATCACTCAAAGCTGTGCGGTAACTGATATGCTGGATCTAAACCCAAGAAATTCAAATGAATGCACACCTGAAGACACTCAGCATTCAGCAAATACGAGCAGCCTACTTTTTGAACAATGCATAATTCAGCCGTGACATGTTCCTAACATCAGAGAAAGCAGAGGAACCTGTCTGGTTCACGGCTCTGAAACGTCAGTGCTGATGCTCCTTGCAGCAGAAGCGTAAACTCAGGGGTGCTTGCTTGATTTGACTGTGACAGAGCAAAAAGCAGAGATGAGTTTGAATCTACACGTTTGCAAGTTCTAGCAGGGCTTCAGAAGAGGATGCAAGTTTGATGTAACAATAGAAGAACCCTTTTTGGTGCTGTATGGAGCCTTTTACTGAAAGGTTCTGTATAGAACCATGTACGACACATTCTCCACCAATGTAGAACCATTTCACCATGCAAAGAACCATTTAAATTATTCTGTATGTTCTGTATGTATTCAGCAAGTGTTACTGCTTACATCACACATTACAAGCTACATGTAACAGAGAGCGGTCTGCTATTACTATTGGAGACTACCTTTCTAGCCTCAGTTTGCTGACCCTCTGTGCCAATCAATTGCCTGTCCAGCAGTCAACAACAACGCATGCAGGCAGCTCGTGCCAGAGCTAGTGTTTGTCACCGCACGCGCTCACTATGAACACCAATCCATCCTGGAATACTCACAGCCGCTCCGCGTTCCTCGGGATTCCTCTCGGTACTGACCGGAAGCCCTGCTGCTGGCACTCCACGTGCGATCCCGAGCAGCTGCACTTGGCCGGGCAGCCGCGCACGGCTGCGACGGTTAGCAGCAGCGCGCAGAGCAGCGCGAGCACTCTGCCACCGGCCGGCCAGCGCTTCTGCTGCGCGCGCGCTCGCATCCTATCCGCAACACGCAAACGGGCTCGCGGGTCAACAAACAAACAAACAAACAAAAAAAGACTGGGAACAAAGGAGGAAATTCCTCTCAGCTGTAAAATATATCCTCCGCTCGTTTTAAGCCAGAGAAGCGCCACGCGCAGTTTGAGTGTCCAGCTGGAGCCTCTCAGAGCCGGGCGCGCGCGACGTGCGGCGTCAACTTGACAAACTCCTGTTGAAAATGTTCAAAGCCAAAGTCATCCAAAGTTAAACTTCCATTCAGCCGCGTCCGTACCGGACCAACCCAACAGGCGCGTGCGTAAATGTCCATGTGCACATCACTGAGAATTCTCTCATAAAGGCTCTCCTGATACTCCCGGTGTCCTTTTTTCAGCCGAAAAAGTTTCCTCAAAAAGACCAAAAGGAAAAAGAAAGAAAGCGCCCGTCCTGACAGAGCTCCGCTCGTCCTCCTCACAGTCCTTCTGCTCGGTTCTCTCAGAAATCCTCCTCGTTTGTAGAAGTTCAGCAGAAGAACACGAGTCCAAAAGTTGCAGCGCTTTGCGGGGCTTTCAGGCAAGAAGTTCTCCAGCGAGTTTCCAGCCCCCCAAACCCGGAGCCACACTCTTACTGGCTCACTGCTCTGCTGATGTCATTCACCCACATTTTCTCCGAGGCGCTGAGAAGTTTGGGATGGTTGGAGTTGGTGCTTTTCTGGATACATCCTGTTTTTTTTAACTAATCAGAGACTCAGATACAGTGAAATGTGATGCGCTGCATTTGCTTAATTCAAATTCTATATCAATAAAATGTACAAACACACTTGATCTGCTTGTTTGGCCGCACGATTTTTGACGTAATGGACCTGCTTATGTGGAAATACGAATGAAAGGAATTCAGTGCATGAGAAATATCTGATAGCTTGAGCTCGAAAGAGAGCACGTTTCGTTTATTAGCCAAATTCTGGGCACATATAAGAGGAAAATGTTGGGAATGATCATACTGCCTGTATGACTCCTTGTGGATCCTTATTTCTCCATAATGAGCTTATTTTCTTCATATGAGGGCCATCTTTTCGCTTTAATTTCCCATGTTAATAAGCACATTTAATAAACAGGCTGCTTTCTTCACGTGAGCCCATAATACGTGTCATAATAAATAAGACGAATCCCTTTTTGTTTTCGACCATAAACAGTTATTCAAGTTCTTTTGTAGTGATTGAGTCCTCTCTCTGCCCCCTGTCCACTCATTTTCCCCGGTGGGCTGCATTTTGCAGTTGTAGTGCCCCCGTCTGGTGAGAAAGTAAACAAGCAATTTTGAGACTGATACAAAGATAAGCACATGATAAACTGATAATGTGATACTCTGCACAGCCAACAAAGTACATGTCTCTATCATTTACATGTGGCAGATGTTCTCAAACACAGTGGATGGAAGTTTTTAGTCTTTAGAAAATCTTCAATGTTCTCACAGATTAATTCAGTGTGATGGAGAACTGATAATGAAAAAAGGAAGTAGAAGAAACTGGCTGATTTAACGCAGAAGCTCAGAGGAGACTGACTGGATGGAAATGGTTTCATTAGACAGTGGCCATCTCTCCCCTGCACAGCTCTCACAGGAGAGACATGCTAAACACTCTAGACAGACCGAATCAGCAGCGTCGGCCAGACTAATTCACTTACATTATCTCTATAGAAGCAAACAAATACAAGCACAGTTTGGACCTTCAGCACTTTCCTGTTCTCTCTCTCTCTCTCTCTCTCTCTCTCTCTCTCTCTCTCTCTCTCTCTCTCTCCCCCCCTCAGCCCTTCTGTTTTTTCCTTTTTTCTTCAATCTCCTGCTGTCTCTCTCCTTCAGTCTCTCTTTCTTTCTCATTTCTTTCAATGTGTCTCTCTCATTCAGCCTCTCACTTTTTCTTAAGTCTTTCTCTCTTTCTCTCCTTGAATCTTTTGCCATCTCTCCCTCAGTCTGACGCCCTCTCTTTTCTCTCTCTATCCTATTCTTTCTTGGTCTCTCTCCCTCTGTCTCTCTCTCCTTTAGTCGTTCTCTCCCTCCTTCAGTCTCTCTTGTTTTCTTCTTTCTTTTACCCTCTCTCCTTCGGCCTTTTACTTAAGTGTCTTTCTTTCTCTCCTTGAATATTTTGCCCCATCTCTCCTTCAATCTGTTGCTCTCTCTTTCTCTCTCTCCCTCTGTCTATCTCTCCTTCAGTCTTTCTCCTTTTTTAATATCTTACTCTCTGTACCTCTTTCAGTGGCTTTCTTTCTCCTTTTTCAGTGTCTCTCTATTTTTTGTTCTTAAGCCTCCCCTCTCTCCCTACTCTCTCTCTCTCTCGGCGTCTCCCTCTTTGAATCTTTGCAACTTTTTTCTCTCCCATTTCTCCCACATTACTCTCTTTCTTTATCTCCCCCTTCAGTCTTTTGCCCTCTCTTTCCTCACCCATCAGTTTCTTGTTCTGTTTCACTGCTCCCCCTAGTCTCCCTCTTTCTCTCTCTTTCTCCTTTAGTCTCTCTCTATCTCTCCTTCAGTCTTTCTCTCAGTCCAGTGCTCTCCCTCTTTCAGTCTCTTTCTTTCTTTCTCTTTTCTTTCAGTGTCTCTCTCCTTCAGTCTTTCTATTTTTCTTAAGATCTCTCTCTCTCTCTCTCTCTCTCTCTCTGGAAGCTATAGCTCCATCTGGAAGCTCCAGCCACTCTTCCCCGCAGTAAGCTGTTGTCTTTAAAAGCTGCCGGTAGAAGAGTCAGGCTAAGCTGCGAACCATGTGCTTCACGGTTTCTCTAACCCACACACATGGCCGCAGCCTCATAAATTCAGAGTGGGTGTCAATAAGGCCGATGTGCTGGCTTCACTGAGCGCTTTTATTCCTTTCACTTGTTCACGTCAGGAGTGAGGAATGCCCGGCTCCACCTGTGCCACGGTGTGGAGAATGAGCATGCCAGAAGGGGCGCTGCTCTACATGTGTCAGATCCAGCAGCCAGGCCTGACCTCTGAACAGCCGTGCCACACTCTCAGACACGATCGAGCCATAGCACAGCCCAGAAAGTTCCTGTGCTCAATAAAGATGTGTCTTCATTATAGCCTGAACAATTTAGTTGTCTCTGTTCTTCTGCTGCTGTCAGGAGTAAAGAAGAAGTGGTCCCCAGACAGAACATGCTAGAACATCCACACCAGAAGAGGATTAACTAAATCCAAACTCGAGTAAAAATATAATTTCAGTGAGGAAAAATATAACTGAAATACACGTTAAAGCAGCCTGGGCAAATAATATCTTCAGTAAAAATTACTGTAAAAAATACTACCAACAGAACTGCAGTGGAACCTTTACAACACCCAGCATCTATTAACACAGGGAGTGTGTTATGGGGCCACTCTTCCTTTTTCATATGATATTTGGGCTAAAATAAAGAGCCAAGATGTGAACAAAAGTAAATCTTGGTGTCATGATAGACGCTGATCTCTCTTTCGACACACATATATCTAATATCACTAGAACAGCTTTCCTGCATCTCCGCAATATCGCTAAATTAAGAAATTCATTATCTCTACAGGATGCAGAAAAGCTAGTTCATGCATTTATCACTTCAAGGCTAGATTATTGTAATGCCCTGCTGTCTGGATGTCACAGCAAAAGCCTTAACAAGCTTCAGCTAGTCCAGAACGCTGCAGCCAGAGTCCTCACAAGAAGTAGGAAGTTTGACCATATTAGTCCAGTTTTATCAGCCCTGCACTGGCTACCAGTTAAATTTTGCATTGATTATAAAATTCTATTACTGACTTATAAAGCTCTAAACGGGCTCGCCCCTCAGTACCTGAGTGAGCTCCTCTCCCACTATGAACCATCACGCCTACTTAGATCACAAGGTGCTGGCCTACTACTGGTACCTAGAATAAATAAAGCTACATCAGGGGGGAGAGCTTTCTCATACAAAGCCCCCCAGCTCTGGAATAATCTTCCTGCCAATGTTCGGGAATCAGACACAGCCCCAATCTTTAAGTCTAGGCTAAAAACTTATTTGTACAGTCAAGCATTTGGTGATTAGTCTTCCCTGTCAGGTCTAGACCTGCTGGAGTCTACACTCTACGCTCTGTTTTACTGTAATCTGTGGTCAGCCACTCTTTACAGTATTAACTCTGTTTTTTTCTTCTCCTTTCTCTGCCGAGCTGATCAGCTGCCCATCCTGTGCGCCTGATGCTGTTGCCTCTACTGCCTTGATTGGTGCCGCTGCTCACCAGCCTTCTGGACCGGTTTGACCACCACTGAGCTTCTTGCTGTACAGCGCTGTGCAGTCCTCACCCTCAGATCTCTCTCTTTCTTTTCCCACTTTACTATAATACTTCTTACTAATAATGTTCGCTGTCCGGTGTCGACCATAGGAGGATGGGTTCCCCTTCTGAGTCTTGGTTCCTCTCAAGGTTTCTTCCTCTTTTAGGGAGTTTTTCCTTGCCACCGTCGCCGCTGGCTTGCTCATGGGGGCTCGGACCCAGAGTTTCTCTCTTCTTTTCTCTTCTCTCTGTAATGCTGATTGTTCTGTAAAGCTGCTTTGTGACAACACCTGTTGTAAAAAGCGCTATATAAATAAATTTTGCTTGCTTGCTTGCTTATGGCATTGAACCAAAGAACCCTTTATAGTACCTCTTTATAGTGTCATTCTGTTCACTCACAAACATGCCTGAGTAGAAGTTAAAGTGTTATCATTTGAAAACAGTCAAATAAAAAAGAAAGAAATATAAATCTATCACAACTGTACTTGTGTAAATGGAGAGAAACATCCCTTCTAGAACAAGAAAGAAAGAAAGAAAGAAAGAAAGAAAGAAAGAAAGAAAGAAAGAAAGAAAGAAAGAAAGAAAGTAAGCAAGCAAGCAAGAAAGAAAAAGACAGCAAGTAGAAAGAAAGAAAGAAGGAAAGAAGGAAAGCGAGACAGAAACCATCCTCACCGCCGTAATAAGGCCGTTCTGCCAGGTCTGGATCACTCTGACTAACAGAGTTGGAAACCTTCATTGTAGTCTTTGGTGAATCATAATCATAAGCATAATAAACATAAATAGTAAAACCAGACATTGTATTGTCCACATTTACTTGTTCTTTCCAACCTATAAAATGCCCTGTTAGAGTAATTGAAACGAATAGCACGACAGAGTGAGTTTTATCGGTTCAGCAGGTCAACTCTAAACCCAACTAAGTGCTGGGCGTCCCACACCCTACAGGAGGTGAGTGGGTAGAAGGCTACGTAGGGAAACTTGGCATGACCGGGGTGGACTGGGGCCCGGGGCAGCGCAGAGAGCAGCCTGGCCAAAGACCTGTCTGAGAAAAAGAGCCATTAGCATAGCATTAAACATGAGAGGCCCTTTTTAACGGAACGCTTCAAACATAAAGAAAAATGTAAACTTTTCCAGCAATTACGTCAATCTTTCAGCCTATCTCTTTGCCGCAAGAGCGAGTGGGAGAGCTGTCTCATATAGATTTCCTCTCAGCCCATATATTCTCTCTGTGTGTCAGTTTGTGTGTGTCGAGGATTGTCGTTCTGTTATGTGGCTCTGTAACTGAGAACAGAAACGGATTTCTCATTTTCCTCGGGCGGAAAATGATTTCTCCCTTTGTGCTTGGGCTCGGCTGGGAAAATCAGTCTTCCAATGTAAAATGCCACTGCGACATTTGTTTTACGGCCCGTAGATTTCGACTGATTTCCTCCTCCTTACTGAACCAACAGTTGGCAGTGCACATTATTTGATTTTAGTTTGCTGCCACAGGGGTTCCTACAAGTGTTAGCCAAATGGAACATGAATTGGAAATAACCTGCTTTTCTCAGGAGAGGCTCGTATTGTTTACACTGATAGCAAAAAGGGTTCTTTGACTTGTAGCAATAACAATAACGGAACCTTTTTTGGTGCTACATAGAAGCATTTATAAAAATGAAAAAAAATGTATACAAACATGGATTTTACATATGATTGTAATTATAAAAGACCCAATAAAGATTATGATAACTGACCATCCTACAGCTGCGAAGGCAACTGTGCAATTATAATTGACACACGTGAAAGGGAACCATTTTCTGAACTGCAGTGAGTCATGGAAGCATTCGAATGGTCATGTACATGCAAAAACCTTGGTGCCCCTAGTTAATTTACATGTTTTGTTGATTTTCTACATAAAATAAATGAACATTCTCAACAGAGACCACACTTCTGCACATTTTGATGTTCAATAACCATTTATTTGCTGAATTTAACATAAAAATAAAGAAACAAATAAATAAATATGTGGCCTGTGCAAAAGTTATGACACAATTTGAATTTTATATTTTCCCCAATATGTCAAAGTCAGCAAATAAATGGAAATCATGCACTAATATTTGCAGAAAAATACCATATTTAATTCTGTTCCCAGTGGATATATTAACTTATTCTCACTTCTAAAATCAACAAAGCATGTCATTTGTCCAGGATTGTGTTTAAACTTTTGCATACAACTGTAAAATCAGTGGCTTTATTAAAGAACCCTTTCTTTCCCTTATCTGCAGCACCTCTAATGTGAAGTGATAAGTGAAATGATGCCTTCCTTCCATTAAGGCTTCTGGTCTGAAAGGCTCCGGAGCCACCAAAGCCAGGGCCATGTGTGCCCACGAGCCACCACTGCCACAGAGAACTGTTAATTATCAGCACATTGTCCCGGCTTGTAAAGAGAGGGGCAGGAAGGGGGTGGGGGAGAGAAGCTTTGGAGGAGGTGGAGAGTTGTGGTTGAAGGGAAAAAATTCTGGCAAAAAAACAGCCCCCAGCCTCCCTGGACACACATTGTCACAAAGACCCCTGGGACAGTTTCAACCGGCTAGAACCACTTGGCTCAGTGCATCCCATCCTTTTTCAGCTGAAGGGCAGTCCAAAAATAAGTGGCAGATCTTTGTGGGTGTGCAAAGTGGGCTATTTTTGACGTGTGTCCTCCCCTTTGGTTATGATGAACAAATGTATAAAAGAAAGGAAAAAAGCAAACTCCATGGCCAGATGTTGCCACAGCCCTTGTAGTTTGATTTATTTGTAATTCTACAAGCTCGCATTCCATTTGCAGGAGCCCCTGCGGACACCATCGGTTATGGTCAACCTGAGGCTGCTTCTTTAACGGCCTTGACCTCTGCTCTGGCTCTGATGCCGGGGCTTGCTCTGTTTGATGTCCAGCCTCTAGACACGTGCATTCCTGCAGAATCTCTCACTCTCTCTTTCTCTGCTCCTGCCTGGCAGGCGCGGCCATTTAGGGAGGCATTTTTATCATGTGTTGATCAGTACATTTGGCATGCAGGGCCAGTTGCTTTGTCAGTGGCCTGCATTTTGTAGACCCGTAATAATAGCCATAGAAACCAGAGTTCCATGATGTGTCAAAAGTTCAGTGTTCTGTCAGTAGTAAAACATGGTAAACAGTTCAACACTCTAACTTTTGATTCTTGTGATTTAAACAGGCTAATATTACTTTAATGTTGTATTTGGTCTATAGATGAAGCAAACTACACATCCTAACATGACTTGGGGCACATTTGCATGTCTAGAATGCAGTGGTGAACCACGACTATTCGAGCAAGGCCTTGAAGTTGAGCCACCTGAAAACTCAATCAAAAGATACTTGAGGAAAAGATACTTCTACAAAGTAATTTTTCTACTAGCATACTTTTGGGATTCTACTAATCTGTTAGCGCTAACTAGCGGAGATTTGCATGAATATTTTGCCCATTCTAGATGACACATAGACATTTGAAGCTTCTTAAAGACATGACATTTTCTAACTGAACACTGTGACAGGTATACTTGCCTGCAGTTTGACAGTGACTGTTTTTTTCATGATTGACCAATTTATCATGGGCTATTTCAAGAATTTAACACTTGTGTTTCCATCCAAAATGTAAAAATAGAACAAGAGTAGTACTATAACACAAGCACAAGCATGATTCTACTGAATTATCTACTGCATTTTTAGGTCACAGAAATCATTAGGTCTAGAAGGCCCTGAGGGCCCCCCAACAAACATGTAGATAAAGAATTTTGGGTAACACTACGAAAGGGCAGCATTCATTACACCTACACAAGCCTAAACAAAGGCGTAAACCTGTATGAACATTTATAAAGGCTCATTCTAACAATCATCGGTTGTCATGAAAATTTTGTCAATGTTGATGTCATTTGACATCAGTAAGTCTTATGACAACTGACACTTTTTAGAATAAGCCTTCATTAATGCTTATATAGGGTTATGTCAATTCTCATGAAAGCCTTATATAGGTGTCATGCAGCCTTATAAATATTGCCCTTTCATAGAATGTTACCCAATTTTATTTATTACCATTCCACACTCCAAGAAACATTAAACACCGTATAACCCATTTCAACCATGTAATTTATTATACAGTATATAAACACTGTGTGCTGAATAACTATATTGTATGTATTTGTAGTAATGTTAATTATTGTTAATACTGTTAATGTCATTCTGATATTGAGCATAGTGATACTTGGCATCAATATCAGAGTAAAAATTTTGGTTGTAACAACTTTAATATAAACTAATGACTGAGAGCAGCTATAATTGCCATCACCAAACTATATTCTCTTCCTGCTGTAGGTAGAACAATTAGCTGGGCACATTACTATGGTGGGAAGGTTTATATGATGGAGTGGTGGATATGATGTTTTTTCTGTTGGGGTGGGGGGTTTATCTGGTGCCCTTGCACTCCTCATGCTTCTATCAGGATTAGCCTATAAACAGTTCCATATGTGGGGCTAACCCTGACATTACAATGTAAGACTTTTGTTTCCCGGTACGGCCGGATGATTGATGATCCAATTTACTAGGGAGTTATCATGCACCTAAATACAAACGGCTGCATGGGGCGGCTGGCTGCTTGCTCCTTTGCCACAATTTTTCCGAGAGCCAGGATTTAATCTGTGCTTGGAGAGACAGGAGTGATGCTGATGTGGTCAGGTTCTATTCTCCAGCACAGTGGGATAAACTTACTGTAACACCCTCCCAGGGTGTTAGCTCTTCGGTTCCAGGGTTTTGAGTGATGTGCACTGTTGCTCTGCAATGGGTTGACTCTGTGACCACTTGTGCACACTATATGCAGAAAAAAAAGAAGTTCTGAGCTTTGCAGTACCTTTTTTTTCACCACCGCTCACCTTCAGATGGCCAAAAACAACAACAAATCAGGAGAACCTGAATTTTCGCAGCACTCTCTGTAATTCGGCACGGCTGATGGACAAGCACAAACACGGAATGAAGCCATCACAAACGATTTCTAGTCTCCCCGGCCTGACTGGTCTACCCTGGATGCATTTACGGTTCAGCAATAATCTGTAATTAACACTAACCTCTGAAATCAGACCGTTGATTGGGGCCAGCACATGCAGGCCATCTGCACTACCCTTCACCTCCACCTCCAGCTCACAGCTCTGAGCTATTTACATTAGGATGTCCTAGGAGCATTCATCATGGGCCTCCGCTGGGACGCATCTCGGAAACTTGCGATCCAGCTCGCTCTGCTGAAAAAGTTTGGCCGGGAGCTGCCATTAGCGATTGGCCGTTAGAGAGTAATTCGTAGCCATCACAGCCAGGCCCTGTAGACATTGCAGCCTTCAGTCTTTGCGAGGCTGTGGTCGACAAGGCTGACCTCGTTCTGGCCACCGTCCATCTCCACACAGAGCTGTGATTGCCTCTCTGTCTCTTTTTTTCTCACCTCTGAAAGTCTGGCTGACTAGAAATTTTTATTAATTGTCAAATCTCTGCTAAGTCTGTCACTTTCGCGCTTGGCCGGCCTCTCCGTTCTCCCCCACTGGTCTTTTTTTTTTTCAGGGAGGCAAATGCAAGCCAACTGCAACATAAGTGGACCCTCTGAGGGTTTCACAGATTTAAATCAAAGAAACTTGAAGTTTTTCGGGGAATAGAGTGGGGGGTGTGCTTAGCTAGACATTGAAAACAGCAAAGTTCAAAATCTCCAGCAAGGCATTTTAATTAACCCGACCTGACAAAGTGATTTTTGTCTGTGAAAGAATGGCACAGGGGCAAAAAGGGTAGGGGGTCTCTTTGGGAAGTCGAGAGAGGTTGGTGGAGAAAGCTTCACGACGCAGAGAGGGTGAAATCACACGGAGACTCAACAAGACCAAACAATGACCTCCTTTTCTTGCATGGACTTTTGTCAACATGAGAAAATTAGAAATGCTGGGCTTTATGAGGAGGACCCTGCAAGGTGAAGGTCGAATGCCAAGAGCGCACTCATTGACGGGTGAGTTTAGCAGCTGTGGTGCTGTTTGCTTTGAATGGGGTGGAAATGCCCTGAGTGGCCCTGGCCCAAGGAAAACAATGTTCCAGGCTGACTGGCAGTGGGAACTCTATCCCTCAGTAAGCAAGTCGGCCGCAGTCTGACATGGGCACCGAGGCCCTCGCTAAATCAGGCCTTATTATGTTTACAGCGGCTCCACTGTACAAAGAGGAGGAAAACGGAGGACAGGAAAGGGCTGAGCTGAGCAAACGCTGTGCTGTGTGGTGAATCAAATGAATAGGGAAGCACTCCAGTCCATAAAACCACAATTGTGCTTCACTGGAGCAATAGTCTTGAGGCTGATTGGACTGGATCGCTTGGCCTACTTCGAGACACCGCGTGGAGATCTCAGCACTTTTGTAACTTTCTTTGGAAACTCTAATGGCGATTACCACCGAACGTTGCCCTTTAACAATGGTGCTAGTGTTGCAGGATGAAATGTGGAAATAGGAATTTGACAGGATTCCATGAGATGTTAAATGTGCCAATTCTCTGCGGGTGCTCAAAATGTGGCCTATAAAATGAGCCCCGCAGACCTAGATTGGGCTATATGCTTTTGATTATTGTTGGTGAGATCCACAGGTCTGATTTCATTAATTTACTCCACCTGCCCAAATGGCTGTTGCAGGCTACAGTATATTTTGCTACTGCTGCAGTTCACTCTCAGCCTTTGACTGCAAAACAGCTTGTGTGATATGGGAGGCATCCTGGATGTGGTGGTAAAGTGAAGGACATGATTATCTATGGCAGCCTCAGCTTGACGGGATGCATTACGGTTGGATTTAAAGTGCATCAACAAACACTCTGAGAAGAGACTGGCTCTGCTGCCGGGATCCTCCCCTTCTCCCAACCTCCAGAGCGGTACCACCACCTTCCATCAATTTGAATGATTTATAATGAAAATAAATTCTCCTCTCATGGTTCCGAGCTCTCGCAGGAGTTTTATTGGATCTGGAGGAGCTGGATCATGTTTGTAAGTTTGGATCAGGACCTTAAACATGACAAGCATGACAGGAAACATTACAACACCTCTTACTTTCATGCCCTTTTCTGTCTGTCTGTCTGTCTGTCTGTCTGTCTTTCTTTCTTTCTTTCTTTCTTTCTTTCTTTCTTTCTTTCTTTCTTTCTTTCTTTCACGACTTAATTCTATCTTGTTCCTTACATCAACTGAGCAAAGGAGTGACAGTGGGACAGAGTGGGCAGGACAGAATGGAAACAAAGGGCCTAATACTGCGTTTCCACATGTCACTATGTCCAAGTTGAATGAGGGGTCAGTGTAAAGTGGCTTTTTCCATGTTAGACCTGCCAGCTCCACTCAGGCTCTGGCCAGTCTGATGGCCAAGCCACTGAGGGACTCAAGCCCTCCGGAGACCCAAGCCCCTGCTTTAGTCCTGCACTGTCACTCAAACTGACCTGTAATAACAGCGCCATGCACAACTCTACTGAGAGGCCTTGATGGCTTAAAGAGCATTACTTCCCACAGCACTGCTTTGAGTGATGCCTGACTGAGACTGCGGAGAAGACTTGAAGTCATGTGGGAGCTAATCGTGGTGAGGGTAAATGAGGTTTTCACCAACACAAGGAGCCACGCTGTGCAAAATGCCCAGCATAATCTTTCGGTATGTCAGTTATGACAGTGGACTACATGATATTTTTACAATAAGACCTCAGCCTCATGTCTGTCTATCAGGCAAAGAACTTTTCTTCATTATTGACATTTCTTCATTTATTTATTCTTTAACAGGCTATAATATTTTATCTTTCTTTAATAGCACACATCGTTTGTAGCAATATTTCATAAATATTTGCTGGGCCTTTTTCATTAATTATGATTTTTATCCTATACAGTGCAAAATAAAACTTCTCTATGTCGCTTTTACTCTCAGTGGATGGAGCTACTATAACTAATTAGGCTAATTTAGCCATTGTTTTTCTATTTGCTATTGTTTTCTAGCTAATGAAAGGTCTAAGGAGATAACACATAAAGAGACATTATACCTTGAGATGGTACATACAAATGTCACGATTGGCCCCTCCCAGACATCCATGTGCTTGTGTTTACTCCCCAGTTGTCCATGTGCTTCCTTGTTTTGAGTTCTTTGTCATGCCCCCTTGTTTTCTTGACTCCGCCCCTGATTGGTTACACCCGTTTTCCACCTGTGTCGTCTTTTCTGTCATTATACCTGTTTGTATTTAAGCCCTGTGTTTGCCCCTTGTGTTTGCTGGTCTTTGTATGTACTGTTTGATATGTTTGATTTGTAGTATTGTTTGATATGCTTTGTTTGATGTTTGAACTGTTTGCTTATCCCTGTGTTCATTTTCGTCATGTCTGTCCCTCCTACTCTCCATGTTTGCTCTCTGATCCTGGACCATTTCGAGCCTAATTCTGGATTTGACCATAATAAATCTTGCTTTTCTCCACATATGCGTCCACCTCCTCATTGCTCCCAAATGTTACAACAAAGTTATTTAAAGCATTAACTGAATATTTGTTCATATTTTTTTCCATATAGGCCATTCAGTACAACTTAATTTTTTTAGCATCAGAAAAAACAGAAAACGTATATTTCATAGGAAATTTCACAGAAGCTTCAAGTAAATATAATATAAATTTTTTTTTGCATTGTTTACAGCTCCCAGTCTTTTCAGGAGACTTGTTTTCAGTTTTTCAAGGAAATCTGCAGGGATATTTTTCCACATCTGCAAAGTTGAGTCTTAGAAGTTGGTTGCATTTTCTACCTCCTACACACATTCAGTGATGTTGAGGTCTGGACTCTGGGGTGGTCAGTCCTGTTTCCTGAGAACACCAGTAGCCTTTTTGTTCAATTTGCAAATTCTCCTCCCTTTAAGTCTGTTTTCTTTTCTCAGTAAAAGCTACATATATTTTTAGACCCACAGCATTGTGTTATCTTCTCCCAGTGGAAGGATGGACTTGATTACCTCCTATCTACTTAATGGCCATTCTGACTCTAAATTAAATACATTTCGGGTGGTCTGCAACTTTTTCACAGTATTATACATGCTCACATGCACAAAGACTACTTCTATGAAGACCCTTGCATTGCACTGTTTAGCGTTTTACTAAGTCTGAATACAGCACATGAATTATTAGGTCTTTCCTGAGGGACGTTAGAAACAGGGAAAAACACAAAACTGTCACCTGGGAAAAAGTATCACTGCTGTAGACTAAGCAGATCAGGCTGTCAGAATCTATATTTGTAGCCCTTGACTTCTTTTGACTGAGTCCAGTCAGGAGCATCTGGTTCAGTCCAGAGCCATATCTCACAGCATTGCTGAGCATTTGGGAAAAGTCTCCGAAATGTCTTTATAAATATGTCTTTGCTTGGGCCCATTTACCCGCTCGACATTTTAAATGTGTTTAACTAGCTAGTGAGTTTATGTATGTAGTGGGCAGTGATGGAGTGTTGGGCTGGTATTTTGTGTATTTACACAGCGCACACATCCACAGCAGACTCAGGCACGGTGACCGGCAGCAGTAATTAGCCTCCCACGCTTATCAGGGAGGCCTCGGAAACACACGCCATGGCGATGGCACCAGAAGTGGATCAGAGTGACAGGGCTGAAGCTGCTGTAGCCATGAAGAAGGAGCCAGGCCACTGTTCTGCTCAGTTTAGATTAGCTATCTTATCACCAGCTGCTCAGATAAGGCTCTGCTGATGGGAGCAGTCTGTAAAGTAAAAGATCTTAACATCACAAATGATGTTCATGCCAAGAAAAAAACACCACACCTCCTCCCTGGCGTCTGTGTATCCTCCCGCGTGTTAAAGTTGAAATGTTCAGATATGTAAATATTAAATGTGTAATAATACCTCTGGGAGGTCTACTATGTCAGAATGGAATTCTGGCTTCAACAACTTATTTAATCGTGTGTTAAAGTCAGACACATTCAGACATGTTTGTCACACAGCGCAAGCAAATCCCCTGAATTACGGTACATTACTCTTCATGTATCTGCTGTGGTGTGCACAGTCGCTGCTGTATTACATGCTGGAACCCCCATGTGTGATGACATCAGTGATTTACGGTGCAGTCTGGTCAAGGTTAGTGTCATGTTAATGTGTCTTGGCCATCCTCCACCAGCATAGTCTGAGTGCAGGACGCTGCCCCATGAAGCTGGAAGAAGTGAAGGCTTTAACGAACTAACATCACTGCACATCCAGAAGATGATAAATCAGCAACACAGTGGGACATGAACAGAAGGCTAACGCTGGGCAGGCAGAAAAAATAACAAGAGGCTACTGACTGCTTCATGCAACAGCATGATTTTTTCACAGTGTTTAAAGGCTTCGACCATCCTTTCACTCCTTCATGTTTGTTTCATTTGAATTTATTTTACTCTGATATTCTTTTATTTCTGCAGCATCATGCAGCAGCATCTATGTAGCTTTAGTGGTGTATCATGAATGCTTGAAGGTAAGGCCTCTGGTTTGGGAGACAAATGTAATCACTTGAGTAAAAGTAGGGAGAATAAACACCTACTATAATGCTAATTTCTGCTAACATTGTTATGGGATTTTCAATATTATATAAATAGTAGGTTTTTGGACATTCCTTAATAAATGGGGGCATTCCATATTTTGTTTTGAAGTTTGGGGCAGACATATGAAGTAATTCTTTCAGTACCAACCCTGGCACAGAGCTGCCGCTGCTGTTTTTAATTTCTAACTAAACTTCTGTTCATAAGCTACACTCACATTACCAGGATTTAGTGTCACAAATCTGATTATTTTGCCCTAATGTGAGTCAGATCCAATGTTTTTGGATCTGTGTGGACACGCAAATCTGATCTTTTAACTTAAACCACTTTCACATGTGGTACTAGATCGGCTGCATATCAGATTCGTGGTCATGCAACCTTAAAGTAAATGTTCAGATCAGAAATAATTCAGAAATTCCTTTTTTTATCATTCAGCATTGCTGTGGCAGCAGCACCAAACAGAAGTTGAAGGCTGTAAACGGTGGAAAAGCAAAACATCTCACCTTTTTCACCTTCATCTCACTCTAATAATGAAGCTGAGAGATGATCAGAGTTAATTATCGCCACAACAAATGCTTATTCTGTTAATTAGTTTGTTTGCTGATGATGCACATGATTCATTCATGTGGTGTTACTAAGTTGGATATGCACATTCAGGTCATTTCAGGACACCAGTTCGTTCACATTTATGACAGATTTAAATCACTTAACTAAACGAGTGTGAACCATCACATCAGAGAAATCGGACTGACGCAAAAAATTGGATTTGAGCAATGAGGATTGTGATGTAAATGTAGCCATATTCACAAGCAGTGATGTACGCTATAAGATAAGATAAGATAATCCTTTATTAGTCCCACAGCGGGGAAATTCACAGTATTACAGCAGCAGCAGAGTAACAGGAGTAAGGCACTCAGTAATAGAAATGGGAAACAGTATAAACCTTATCAACATAATAAATAATAAAAATTAAAGCTAAATCTCTAGACTATTTACAGGATAATCAGGATAATAAATAAAATAAATAAATAAAAATAAATAAATAAAATAAAAAATAAAATAATAAAACAAAATAAGTTGCATAATAAAAAAAAAAAAATAAAAAAATAAGAGTTGCATATGGCTGTATGTGAACATTTGACCATCACACCTATGAACTTGCTGGGCAACTCATTCCAAAAACATGGGCATTAATATAGACTTGATCCCTTTACGGCTGTAACAGCCTCCACTCTTCTAAGAAGGCTTTTAACAAGATTTTAGAGTGTGTCTGTGGGAATTTGTGCCTGTTCAGTCAAAAGAGCATTTCTGATGTTGGACAAGAAGGTCTGGCTTGCAATCAACCCTCCAATTTTATCCCAAAAGTGTTTAGTGGGGTTGAGGTCAGGGTTCCGTGCAGGCCACTTAAGTTTCTCCACACCAAACTCACCAAACCATGTATTTGTGGACCTTGCTATGCACACAGGGGCACAGTCATGCTTCAATAGGAACGGGCTTTCCTCAGGCTGATGCCACAAATTTGGAAGTATATAATTGTCACTTTGTGAGTCTGCATGGTCTACCAATTTGTGGCTGAACTGTTGTTGCTTCTACATGGTTCCATTTCACAATAATGGCACTTACAGTTGACAGGGGCAGATTTAGCTGGGCAGAAATTTTACAAACTGATAGCAGCACTGATGGCAAAGAGGCATCCTACGATAGCGCCATGGTTGAAGTCATTGAGCTCTTCATTGTGACCTATTCAATGCCGATGTTTGTCTAAGGACATTCGAAAGCTATGTGGTTAATTTTATACACCCATTAGCAGTGGGTGTGGCTGCAACCCCCAAACTCAATAATTAGCACATACCCTTTCGCCATATAATGTGTTTCGGATCTCCAGGAAGGCCTAGAGTTAAGTTTTTCCTCAGAAATTTGTTCCCACCCACTGGAAAATAAAATCATTACTGGTTGATTCCATGATCACTTCCTAATAAAAGGGAGGGTTTGTTTGGTCTTATCCACTGAGATACTGCAGTGCAATCCTGATTGAACAGTTTTCTCATGGATGGTTTAAAATCTTTCCAAATAAAACTTAACATAAAAGTATTACTGCAGTACTTGCAGATATTACATAAAACTACAAATGAGAGAAATGATTGTTTTTTAGTTCCCAGAAATCATTAGGCCTTCTGAAGGCCTAGATTCATATTGCAAGTACCTGTATGTTGACCCACACTTACATTTCTCATTCACATAAGTTAGTTTAATGGTAGTTACTAAAAAAAAATCATAAATAGTCATTAAAAGTTACTAATGTCTTAATAATAACTGAATAACAATCCTGCCCTTTAAACACCAAAGGACCCACATACAGTATTTTGCCATGTTTCAAATGTGCACCCTCATAACTACATAACCTACGTATTAGCTTCATAGGCATTACAACTTACAATGGCTTCTGAAGTCTTAAGATTAATAGCTGAATGAGCCCACAGTTTAAAGGGTTAAGGGGTTACATGCCATGCAAAACAATTACTCTGTCCATTAGACTCTTCAGTTCTTTGAAAATGATGCATTAAATGCGACATTATAGCAGTTTGAAGCTGCAGGACCATGGCAGTGTGGATTCATGCTTAGCTTAAACTGCCCGGTCATGGGAGCTGATAACCACGGCGTTTACACAGATCAAAGCAGAAGGGCACCATTGCTTGCGCTAATGTTGGGTTGTACTTTTACTCCATTTCTCTCCTTCACCCTCTGTTTCTCTGTCGCTCATGTTCTCACCCCTTCAACAAGGATATAGAGCAAGAAAAGCTAGAGTAGGAAATAATTAATGCATACCAATCTCTAACATGTACTCAGAGCAAGGTGATCTTAGCATGTTGTCATTAATTTCACCAGTACTTAACGTGGACAAAAACAGGTGCTGACCTTTCTGTGTCAATGCGCTGTTGTCTAATAAAATGTATGAATGCAGTGTTAAAAAAGGTGGGTGACCATCTAATCACAGTGGACAACCACAAACATACTACTAATCAAGCATATTGTTGCAGCTTGCTCCCGTTTACAGACCAGGTCTATTGTGTGCCTCCCCGTCCTTAAAGGGACACTTGTTGCTGTTGTTGTTGCACCTCTCATAGCAGAAATAATGGCGTCTCCCACGTCTCCTTATATGCCAACACCACAATATCTTTGCATCCTTTTTATCGCTACAGAGTTATTATTTCATGTAAGCTGCCTTGAGCTTAGCATCTTGTATTAGACCAAAATTGCTTTATCATGACATCAGATTAAACGTCTTTGTGTGATTCCATAGAAGAACTATTTTTGGTTGCCTATAGAAGAATGATTATTGCAGAGCCTCTTTTTTTGTCTTGGGTTCTTCATTCAAATAATCTTTTGTGGCACCTTATGAGTGCGGGGCTGGGTTGGCACTGGTCCACACAGACTTCTGATGGTTTGCTACTTACAGAGTTTTCTTTGTTTTCTCTGTTTTCTTACATACCAGTGTTCAAGTAGTGCTGAGTGGTTTGATGTAAACTTAGAGAAAATTATTTCTTTACAGTGGTCTTATGAGGAACCAGGGATCCACACAGCAATGTCTACAATTCAAATATAGACATTTTATTTACCACCCAAAATGACAAGTGAACCTATGTTTATTCAGAGTTTGATATGCAATGTTGATAACAATAAAATAGTGATAAATATTAAAAATGAAGTTTTCTTTGGGGACTATTTTTCTTGTATACCGTGTATACAGTGTAATGTAGGTAGTTTATTCATAACCATTTCATGTAATCATTTATTTTGAGGTAGCTTTTAGAGGCATTAGACTCTTCAGACATCTGGTTCCTGTCACCTGTGAATTTTTTGACTTGGCAAGTTCCTCTAGAATAGAATGTTTCACATTAAACCGCTCTGAGTGACTTTGTTTACATTTTAACAGTTTAAGTAAGCAGAAATTTAGAAAAACGGGTGGAATATATCTTTAAGGCAACCAGTTGCCACAACATATTTGCGCAGCCACTCATGTAAATTTGAGCTGAAATTAGTTTGAGCTGTTTAATAACATTGAGATAATTAGATTGTGTGAATAATGTACATAAAATGAAATTATCATTACAGCTAACCATGAGTTCTTTATACTTCTCACTTTTGATATTATGAACTTAAACGTATTAAGGCAACGGATTACCCTAAATATTTTTGAGCTCTGCTAACTTATGCAGATTTAATGTAAATGAATTACCATTGGCTGTCTTTTTTTTTTTTTTGCAGTTCTTGGTGAGTGGACCTGGGAGGTGCTGGGGGAAGAGGTGAGGGCAGACTAGGAAAATGTTTAAACGGAATGAAACTGTAAGGCGCATTTAGTGAAAACAGTACACATCAACCTTGAAATACTGAGAAATTCCATTCAGAAAACTGTTAAAAAAACATTAGTAAATTGTTAAAAAAAAGGCCAGTTCATATTTTAAAAAGGCACATAACTGCCGTTTGCAGATGTTTGTCCTCTGCCACATCCATGGAGGCTGTTTTGTAGCCAAAGATGCAAATTGACTTTAGTAATCATTAACAACAAGACAAAGATAACAAGAGAGCTAAAAATCCTGTAGGGAACACTAGCAGTGGATTGAGGTAACAAGCACAATGGGCAACAGAGTTTAGTGAGCACAATTTTTAATAGATATTACACAGATTTTTTGCTGAGGACACAGCACATGTCAGAGAAAAGGATTTGGCAGAGTAAACCAGACTACTAGGAGCTTATCAGAAGTGTCAATATGCAAGAAAATGTACTGTACTTCAAGCAGCAAAGCGTAATATTGCCTCCTGCTGAGTACTAGCTCGCTGCAAACATTAATTTCCACAAGATAAGGTGCAGTGTAACTGGCCATGTATGCTACTGAATGCTATTCAGTGATTAAAACTTAAATGCACTATATGAGGAATATTATGATAGTAAATATGATGAAATCCACATTATATCCCTGCGAGATTCATGTTTCCTTTATAATCCCTGTCTGAGGGAAAGAAAACAGCTGAGTGGAAGGGCGAGTTGTTTTTGATTAGAGCGGGAGATCAGAGAGAAAGCAGGAGAGAGTGAGCTTGTGGAGATTAGCTGCAGATAACGCATGCCCCTCACGGACTGAACGGGGGGATCAGAGAGCTCAGTGGGAGCCTGAGCCAGAGCCAGGCTGAACTAATGCAAGACGGGCCTCTGCTGTGTCTCTGCTGGGTCTCTGCTGGGCCTCAGCTGGGGCTGCACGCGCTCTCTGAGCTGCCCCATCCCATCTAGGCCCTGTCCCGCCACTGAGCCCCATATAAAGCTCCTAGTTCTCTGCGTTTCCCTTTCTTTATCTCCATCTCCCTCTCTCACTAAAGACTTCCTCCGGCCCAACGAGGACAGGTGCTTCTCATTACGGGCTTTGAAGTGAGAGAGGCGGGGATGGGAGATGGCGGATCAGAGATAAGCTTGCCCTCTCCTGCCACAGAGCTTTTTCCCCAATCATCCACATTACCAGCGTGGCACTGTGCGGAGCAGAGCGCACAGGAAACACAAGAGCAGCACAGGCCTCCTGCACTTCATTAACCCCTTAAGGCCAAAGCCCAAAAGAGTCTATTTCTGCCCTTTCGTCTACTGTTCTGCTTAAATAACTTTTAAAAAATGCTGTTTGAAAAACCTGATCTAGCTATTTCTTTGCATTATTAGCACTATGAGCAAGGAAACATATACATAGGTATACAGTTCATGCTTCAATTGCCTTTGTTTTACTGATAAATCAATAGCAAACACTTAGTGGTTTTATTCCATTCTGGATGTATGAACACACTCACTCAGAAACTAGCACCGTGCAGCCAACAGTTGTGCTTCTTTTAGACAGTGATACACATACATACATGTACACAGCTGAACTGCTCTAAGGGCAAATTTTAATGAGGTCAAGGGGGCAAAGATAAAGTCTGTGAATGTATCACCAGTGACATTAGGTAAGATAGGTGTGATGCCCTTAAGGCATTCAGTTAATCTTTTCATTTTTTCCTTTTTCTTCCTTGTACTTAACAATTTGTTGTTGCCTACATTTTTGTCTTAAGTGAAAAAAAGACCAAAATAACTAATCTTTAGTTTAATAAGCTTATTTGTAAAATTAGTTTCTCGTCATCACGTGTGGTTTACACTTCCGGCTTGTCCGGAGTTCTGCAGAAAAATCATGAGACAGACATGAGTTCACGTTCTGAAAGTAGTCTCCTTGCACCCATGTGAAGCATCATAGAGGCAATGCCATATGTTGATCTGGCATTAAACATATTACAGTTCATGTATTAGTAATAATGATGTTACAAACAATGTCTGTTAAGTTAGTTAAGAAAAGAGAAAAATGGTTTGTTTACAGGTGTGTATAGGCTAATAGATATAATAGCAGCCATGCTAACTTGTGCCTACAATACAGAACAGGAATGTAATGGCAATGTTTACAACTACGTACAAAGTATAATCAAGAATACAGGCACTGAACGAGTTTTGTATTGTTTATTTACAGTTTTGACCTGCGTGCTAATGTGTGACAGTAAATGGTCAATCTAATTATGACAATGTCTTTTTTGTCTATGGTTTAGCTTGGAGTTTAGTCAAAGTTTCAACATCCTGCAAGAGCTGCAATCACTATAATAGGTTAAAAAGGATGGAGATGGATGTTGAACTTCTTCACTACTTAATATGTGGTACATTACAGTAAAATTGGAACAATTTTCCCAACATTCTGCAGACAATCTCTAACTGGCTGAAGTGGGCTAAGAGCAAATGTTCTTAATGTGACATGATGGAATAAGGAAATGAAAGGTTCCCACATTTAAAAATAGAGGGATGGTAGTAATGACAAGTATCGTCAATTTCACTGCTGCACTAAGGAGAGCTAGTGTGTAAATGAGCAAAGCATGTGAAAAGCCTTCACAGCTTAAAGAGACACTCATATTGTCCGGTTTCTACTTATTGAGTCCTAATTTAACCCACGTGTTCAATCCTTCAGAATAGGGGAATCAAGTGGAGATGAATATAATTGCACTAAAATGCATAATAAACTACAAATCCATTAGTTATACACTGTTGCTGCAGATATTTCATTAAAAACTTCTGTTCTATGTAAATAAATATATCGCTGTCTGCTGATCTGTAATATATATCTACGACAGTTTCATAGGAAACTTCTAAGAAACGTTTTGCATATAGTCCCCTGTCCTGATTCCATTGCTATGGTTCTGAATGCCTAGGTTATGCTGCTGCTGAGAAACTGAGGCCAGACAGACTGTAAAATATAAGACTTTTAGCAAAAGCTGAAAACAATTAAAGAAACCAACATTTCTGACAATATGTGTAGTACTCCTAAAGAACTCCTCAAAATGACTTCCGATTCTGAGTCAAAACAGACAGTTTCGACTGTAATGTTTTCTTTAAGCCAGTGACTCTTAGTCTTCGCATTAAGAGTTCAGGCCTCAGAGGAGAAAAGTCAAAGTAATTTAATCAGCTAAATGGCTAAATTGCAGCCCCATGACTCAAGGAAAATGCCCTACAACTGTTTCTCTGGTGTTTTACAAACTTCATTGCTGGGGCCACTTTGTTGTTCTGCAAGCCCTGATTGTTGCCTTAGGTTAAGAGCCAAAAACAATGAGCACACAGTGACACAGCACTGCAGGGAAAGCACATATTTCAGTGGCTACGCTGATTGATTCAATGTCTTTAGTCGAAAAACTCTAAATCCATACCTCATCAATTTCCAACCATCAGGGATGCCAATTTTCCAAGAAAATAAAATGTAGAAGTCATCATTGATTAAGCTGGCTGTGCAGTGTAGAGAGAAACACTGGCTGAGTGTGTGCTTTCTTTTCTAATGTCTGATTTTCACTGTTATTGTTCAGTTAAGTATGAGACAAATACATACAAATGTTAAAAACCACCATTTACTGTTGATTTACATTATACATTTACCGGTATACATTTACCTAGTCACTTTATTAGGTACACCTGTTCAGTTGCTTGTTAACACAAATAGCTAATCAGCCAATCACATGGCTGCAACTCAATGCATTTAGGCATGTAGAAGTGGTCAAGACAACTTGCTGAAGTGCAAACCGAGCATCAGAACGGGGAAGAAAGGTGATTTAAGTGACTTTGAACGTTTCATGGCTGTTGGTGCCAGACTGGCTGGTCTGAGTTTTTCAGAAACTGCTGATCTACCGGGATTTTCATGCACAACCATCTCTAGGGTTTACAGAGAATGGTCCAAAAAGGAGAATATATCCAGTGAGTGGCAGTTGTGTGGACGAAAATGCCTTGTTGATGTGAGAGGCCAGAGGAGAATGGGCAGACTGGTTCAAGATGATAGAAAGGCAACAGTATCTCAAATAACCAACCAAAATCTCTGAGGAACGTTTCCAACACCTTGTTGAAAGTATGCCATGAATAATTAAGGCAGTTCTGAAGGCAAAAGGGGTTCCAACCTTTTACTTGCAAGGTGTAACTAATAAAGTGGCCGGTGAGTGTATTTTGCATTCTTCTACTGTAATAAGCCTGATATTTTAAGAACAGCAGAACGCTTTTTGGTGCTATATAGAGCCCTTTTAAAAAGGAAGAACCAATAAAACCTGATAAAACCAGCAAATACTAAACTCTTACTGATCCAAATTATGGTCTGAGTGAGCTCACAGTCACTCTGGAAAAAATCACAGTGCATCTAGTAATAAAGACAGCCTCATGCTCCTTTTACACAGTGATATAAAACAAAAGAAACACACAAAAAGCTCATATTCTACACTAATACTAAAATATATATCACCAAAAAATCACCAAATTCACAGAATTGCTTGTGGTGCTTGGTTCATAACTGTTATATTAGTAAATTCTTACTACAGTGAATTGCTGTACAGTGAATTGAGAGTTCTTTTCAAATGATTGTTAAAAGCACATATAAAAATCCCAGGAGTTATTTAAAGACTTGCAAGGTTGAAGTGCTGATGAGCTGATATTTCCACCAATATATTCTATTGTATGCAAAATTTACAACCCAGGTCAAATTATGTGTTTTGTTCATTTTGTAAGTGAAAATAAGTACTTATCCAGTACTTATGCAGAGCACCTTGGCACATTTAAATGCACAGTTTATTTGCTGAAATTATGTATCTTTTGGGGAGGGAACCATAACATTTTTTTCCAATATGTTAAACTCAGCATATAAATTTGCAGAAAAATACCATATTTAAGTTCATTAATGTCATACCACCAGGTCTCCTCCCTACCTCTGTCAACTCCACACACTATAGCTCCCATGATTCTCTGGACTCTCACACCAAGTTCTCAACCATTTACGGATGGTTTCCTCATTCCACCTCACCTGATTATTGAACTGTTGTCAGCTGTGCCCCTTACCTTACCACGTATAAATACCTGTCTGTTTGTAGTGTTCATTGTGAAGTATTGCCAACCTTACTCGTTGTGTACTAAGTGATGATTTTTATGCCTGATCTTCCTGTGTTTATGACCTTTTCCTTGTTTCTCATTTTGTGTATTTGACCGTCTCTTTTCAATTTGTATTTCTGTTCTTTGCTTTTCTGACCATGCCAGGCTTTGAAACTCCTTTTATTAAGGCGTCTGATTAGTTGGACTAACATTACAGTTAACTTCTTTTGACTCAGAAAATCAACAAAACATGATCTGACTGGTTGTGTTCCAACTACAGCAGATGACTGTATGTACTTGATTTTTGTCCCCCTCAAAATAAACCTGGTTAGTCATTAATTTATACATCATTGCAAATAATTTGTATTTACACATTCAAAAAAAAGTTGGTGTCAACCCAGGAGTTTGGAAGCTCCTTGCTGAAGGTGTTGCAGCAGGATGCAGGGTGCTGGGGGCCAAAGGACAAAGAGCCGTGACAATACAGCCAGTGGAGCTGAAATGGCTCCATCCGAGGGTATTACAGGCATTTAGCACTGGCAGGGAAAGTATTTGTTTGAAGCACCGGCGTTTTGGTTAGCTGCGCTTTATATCCGGCACGATTTATCGTTGTTTTGATTGCCCTTCTGTTATCGGCCGGCAGTGTTTTCAGTGGCCATGAAGAATGTGTGCAGGAATGTGTTGATGTTACTGTAAAGCCCAATACGCATCTCCTATTCAGCACCTCCGTCTCAGGCCGATAAGGGCCTCTATCAGATGGGAAAGAATGTAGCCAACAGGGCCTGCCAGACGCCTTACAGCACCCCACCCCCACCTCCATTTAGGCTCGACAGACACAACCCCTAACACACACACACAAACACACGTGCACTCGTGAATGGTGACTGACACACACACACGTCAAATACTCACTGTACACGTCATACACAGGCCCGCATGTCCGACCTAAACAGGGAAAAGTTTCCACTAGATTCCTCGACTAGAAGGCATGGTGAAAAAATGGGAGCAGTTCAGCTGAGTCTAATGTGCTCTGTCAGGCCGGAATGTCAAAGGACTTCAGCCCAAACATTGAGCTGACTTGACTGATACTGAACATGTGTGTGTTCTGTGTGGGACTGAGCAGTGTGCACCTGCAGTAGTCTGGCCACCATTGCAGTGTAGATTTGATTAGGAGTTAGCTGAGGGGAGATGTTGGATTGTGATCAAACTTCTGCTCTTTCATACCCGCCCTCACACGCAGACTGAATTTTGTCAGTTTGCACAGTGGAACACCTGTGGATTTTTTCAGATCTGAAGTTAAGTTTCTTTTTCTCCTCTCTCTGAAAGATGAAGGCCTTATGAAATTATTATCACAGTTGCACAGTTGTCCAGTTTTGGAAACTTATGTTTTTTTTGTTGTTTACTTAATTTTAATTTACTTTGTCCCTTTCCTGTACAAACAAATTACCCCATATCTTGTCCTTTCCAGAAAAATGAATAATTTGTAATTAATGACTGTTTGGTTGGAAAATAAATAAATCAAGGATGGGATCAGAGTATCATTGCTTCTGTGAAAAAACACTTTAAGGGGAATTTTTTTTCAGCTTCTAACTTTGCAGGTCAGCCCTGTTTTGTTCAGGCCATTTTTTGTCCTGAAACTGTACAAAAATAAACTTCTGCATGAATCAAAATGACACTTAGGTGCTGCTCTTTTGCGCAGTCCTACAATGACTAAGACTCTCACTCAAACATACACTCTCAAGCCTTCACCACAGATACGTGTACACAGAGTTGATGCTTTGCCCTGCTGTCCTCTGGAACCCCTCTCTGTAGTCCCATCCGAAAAAGTCTCATTCTGAATTCACCCGTTCTCCCATAGAAGAGAAATGACATTCCTATTCCTCCGCAGGCCATTCATCATGCTGCCACCTCTGTCTGCTGCCTTCATAAATCAGGGCCTGCCTTTACAGGATCTCCATTCAGGTCCTCTTTAATCTCCAACCCCTTTTATCCAATTAAACTGTCCCACACCATGACAGTGAGGGCTCCCAGCACTGGGCTACTACCTCTTACCACCTGCTTCAAGTTACAGATGTGTTCAAAGCACCCAAAGGTAACCTTGTGTATTCAAACAGTCCAATAGAGGACTTAGAGGCTGGCATCAGGTATCCCAACCTCTTGTGTGGTAATTTTTTTTGGGAGGGCCTCCTCTCTCTCAATTTCTCTCTTGTTTTCAAGTCTATGGAGTCATGTTTGTCTTGAGGTCATGCTACAAGCCGTTGTCTGCAAATGAGCCTGTAAAGCTCATGATGTAAAGCATTCATCCTGAATGCGGTTCTTTCTCTTCTTGTGCCAGGCCTGGTTGTGCAGCGTTTATATAATAAACCAACGGCAGCACTGGGTGAATCATAGCCCCATTAATCCATTGATGCAGCACAGGCATGTGTTTGCAGCTATATGTGTTTGCCCGTCTGTCGCCTTGACAAAACTGGCACCTACAAATGTGCATTACCTTTAGGGGTACAGCAGAAAAATACTTGCAAAGAAGAATATAATATAACCTTATCATTTAGGTTTATTAGATTTCAGTTACACAAAATAGAGGATCTTCAGGGTAAAATTATATGTTCAAAAGTGCAGTTAGCAGAATATGTTCAGCTTAGTGGAGGAAATAATGTATTTAACTCTGCAAAGAAGAAAGTAGTCATACTGAATATAAATCTCTATAATTATCCATTTGCCAGGACATAATGTAAAGTAAATTGCTGGTTGTAATACAATGACATGTGCTGGTAACAGTGAAGTTACTTGTGGTTGTTCACGCCATCCTTTCTGGTTTTTGATCAGGTTTATGTGAACAATCATTTCTGGGTGATTTGTTGATTGAGATCCTTATGGGACTGACCTACAGCTTTATCACACTGAGACATTAAAAAGCCATTTGAGCTTTGAAAATGTTTAAGGTTTGGAGGCCTGCTGTAGATTTTCTTTCCCAGGATATTAATGAGGAAATGACACAAGCTTGTAAAAAAAAGAAAGAAGAGAAAAAAGAGGGCAGAGACAGAGATGTAGGATCACCAGGATCAGTCTAGTGATTAATCCTGCTTTGACAAAGTCCACCGGGAATTCCATCAAAAGGCTAGGGATTGTTTAATTGCCATTCCCACTTTTCCCAACGCTTTACCTCCTTCCACTTTCCCGGTGAGGGGGTCTCACTGGAATCCGGCAGCCCCCACACGCAGACCTGGAATTGCTTTCAGATGTGCACGTCAGGCTTGGGAGCTGGGGATGCCAGTTCACCTAGAAAGGGCGAGAACTCATATGAATGGGTGGGTTACACTTCAGAATTATGCCAGGGGGCAGAAAGGGTGGTATTATTGTCCTGAGGAGGGGGGGCTGCACTACAACTGAAATTCAATTAAAGAGAATGAGCTCGCTACAGATAAGATGGGTAAATTTAATTTCGGCTCACTCAAACGACAGCCGATATCATGGGTAAATGGCTTTTTAATCCATCAGGATGAATCACTTTCTTCTCTCAGTGCCTTCATCTTGCCTGAGTTACAGATTCAGCAGCTATTTCTACCGATTTTGATTGTTGAGGTATCTTTTCCAAACAAATTTTGTTTCTTGAGGTTTCTAAGTTGATATGATAGTGTTACAGGGGTGCAGTGGGTCAGACAGTGACCTATCATCCCATTTAACTTCAAAATCAAAGTGCATGCAACTGCATGATACTATATCACACTAGCCTTTTCAAGATTCCGACATGTGGAATCTAAGAACAAGGATAAAGGACTGCCACTGTGCTTCGATATGCAGAATGGGTGTAACTGCCTGACCTTATCTGATTGCAGACAACAGAGATTGACGGCTCAGTGGAGGGGGTTAAATGCAACGTGTGAAAGGAATAAGGCTCTGAACTGTTTTGATCACCATTAAACAGTAGTTAATGTCCTTTGCGGTGTACAGAATGTGTACATTGTGTTTACAGTAGTAGTTTGATAAAGGAGACAGTGTGGCTCCATCTCACTTCTGATTAATGGTACAGATTAAATTAAAATACAGGCAACCTTATAACCCAGGCCCAACGACACTGGCATGGTAGAGCACTGCCTGTGAAGAATGAGCATGGCAAGCAACTATGTAAAAGAGGTAATAAGAATTCAGGAGCATATGGAACATGCTGCAAAGACTGTCTCATGGCACTGCCTGGTATGATTCCTGTTAGCTCCAAAAGGGGTGTCAGATCATAATCAGTGCCACACCTGCTGAGCATTCCCAGAAGCCTCTCAGTATGGGGCCCACATTAAAGTGCTCTAATGGTCCACTCCCGAATAAGACACTGTGACGCTTAGGCACCCGACAAACAGCCGCCTGCCTACCTAACTGGCTTTGCTTCAACAAAATGACACGGTGAAAAGGCTTACATTTATCTGCCTGTTTAGTTGTGTAAATTAAAATGAGGTTAGAACTTGTTGTCTATTGTAAACAACCAATGCCGATTGCCTCTTCTACTACTTCTCTGCTCCTGTAACATCTCAAACATTTTCTTACCCACTTAATTGCTCAGTGATGTTACAGGGACATAGGACGCCAAAAAATGACAATAAAAATGTTTTAAGATGCTCCTGAGGACTGTTTTAGAACTCTCTTCCTGTAGACTCCATGAGGTCCGGCACTTTTGGTCTATTCAGAGGACCATAACCACTTCTAAAATGCTTTTTGGCAAGAGCGGTGGCCTGGTTTGAGTTAGGAGAGAAGTGGCATGAAAAGTGAACGCATGCAGCTTGCACTCGCTGTTAACCAGCGCAGGATGCCGCAGCACTTTCTGCCCAGAGGAAAAGCAGAAAACATAGATGCAGTATGTACTGAACTGCTTTTAGATCCAATTCAGTAATAGAATGTGAAATGGATCTGCTGCGTATTGGCCTGCTACAGATTCAGTCAGTAAAGTCAGGTGGTGTCTGCAGACAATTAGAAATACAACATTTGGTAAATCTTAAAAGCCTTATCTACAAGGCAGGGTTGTTTAAGGCTAATAATGTTGATTTCCAGGCTACTGTACTGGAACAGCCATAAGCCTTTCTTTTATCAAAAAATCTATGCTTATCTAAAAGACCAGACTGACGCTGTATTCTGTTAAGCCACATAAATGCAACACTTGCAATCAGTAGATGGATTATTTAGGGCCAAGTCTAGAGTTTAATGCCATAGATAACCAAAGAAGATCTCACTGCTTGAATCTATTGTCAGAGCGCAATATGGTGCAATAGTTAGTCTCAAGTCAATGCTACCTCTCTAAAACAGTGACTATAACACCGCAATTGTGCTGGCAACTGGTGGGTTGCCTTTATGAGCCATAACCAAAAAAATGTTTGAATTTTACAGAAACCCTGTCTTTGCAACAGCTATAATGTTACTAAATAAAACATTTTCCATTGAATATGAAACATAAGATCTTTCGATTACCACTCCAATACCAAAAATTTACTGCATGTGCAACGTCAGCTGAAGCTGTATATTAAATTAAGGATTTTATACAACATAATAGCAGTCCCAGCGCTGATTTTTCTAAAATGAAGGGGTTGGATGGGCATGCTTTGCTCTAAGGAAAATAGAAAGCACTCCTAAGTCTTTGGTTCACATAGAGATGGAGCAGTTACATTAATCACACTTCAAATTAGGTGTTGCACAGTTCAAAATAGGTTTCACTGGACACTAGAACAGGTTAATGTTGAATTATTGTGTCAATGTAAAAATAAGTGAAAATGTGAAGACATACAGTAGCATAGACTTGCTAGTCTTGCAACACTGTGCAATACATGCGCAACATATGACAAGGATAAATCTGAAGACCCATCATTGAACTTGAAATCAATACTCAATAGCTGTATTCAGAAGTCTATGCTGCAGTCGAGGTAGGCTGCATTTCTCAGGCTGTTCCAAAGTGAAGTACCCTTCATATACAGCCTAGAAATCACTACACTCTGAGTGATTTCAAGGAAGCAACTAATGTTTCCTTCCAGACCTTTTCTCTGTGCATGAACGACGTGAAGTAAAAACAGCACCACGAAAATGGCGGAAAACGGAACCATTAGAGCAGAGCTTGTTTTAAAATAGTAAGTTGTTCATGTTCTTGAATTTGTCTTTATTACCTTATAAAGTGTAACATGATTAATTACTTAAAGCATTGGCCCATATATCATGTTTTAATCAGAAGTATTTGTATATATGTAATTTATTGTACTACATATGTTTGTTGGTGTATTACCTACCACAGTAACAAACACAATGCAACGGGCTCCATTTCCTCTCACAAGTTTTGCGCCGCAATTGCAAGAAGGCCTTTTTGGTGGCTTCACCACGCAGCCTCGTTAGGACTGTTCCATTGGTGTGACCAATAGGCTACTAAGGAGGAGTCTTCATAGGACAGTCCTACCAAGGACCCGCTCTACCTCAGCTGCAGCCTAGGCTTTGGAACATTGCTAATAACTGCTGGATTTATTCAGCCAAATGTACCAAATATTCACTGGGTCATTTTCTCTTCCAAAACTAAAGACAGAGGAGCAATGTCCTCCCAATCCAGGTGCAAAATGCATAGAACAGTCTGAGAACAGTCGCGATAGTGAAACTGCATTGAACTGTTGGAAGACAATAGGGATTTAAAGATGCAAAGATGCTATGGCAACCAGAAAAACAGCTATTTTTTCAGGTACATATATGACTTGTTGGACACACTTGTTGTCCTTGCTGGTTCTTTCCTGCATTCATCTGGCACACTGGTTTTTTGACAAACAATAACACCAGTACAGAATGCATAATAGTTGACTTCATTTTGTGTTTTATTGTCTTGCAATCATGTTATCTTAGTTATCTCTTGATTTTTCTGGTAGTTGAGCACTCCTTTAGAAGAAAAAATGAGATATATTATGAATTACTGTATTTGTTGCTTGGAGCTTTGATTTAAGCTCTTCAAAGTAATGAGGGAGACAAAGCTGCAGCTGAACTAAAAATGAAGTTTACCAGAGCAAAGGTAAACAGTGTGCAGACCCGTGAAAGCAGGCTACCTGCCAAAGCTAAACTTGAACTGATGTGCCAAGTCCAACGGGTGGTCTCTCCCTAGTATGCCATGTAACAGTGGGATCACTTTAGAAGCTCTACAAAAGTAGATGATAACAAAAACAAAATAAATTCTTAATAATTATATTCACCTGCAAGTCCTGCTCACATGTCCATGTCCCTGACCTTCACCACCCCCCCTTAGTATGTTGACACCTTTACCATAAAGATTCTTGTCTCTTTGCTCATTCTTGACATATTTTACAGTGTAGTATACTCACTTAATCAGAGTTATTCAGAGGAGAAGTTGTCAAAAATCTCTGGAATCAATTTGGCTATAGCCTGTGCTCAGATAGAAGTCTATTATTTGCATATGTATTTGTGCTGCAGAAGAGATTTACATTGCTCAAACCATTTTAAATTGGATCACTGCCAGTCCAAAGTGAGAGTGAGTCAACGGAGGGCATCACAGAGGCCATCGCTGAGGCCACTGATTGGTTTGGCCTCTGTGCCATTAGTTTGAGAGCTCCACATATGAGCACATTTAGGTGAAGGGTTGAGCCAGCTGCTGTCGATCCTAACCACAGGCAAGATAACTGAATGGAGTGATGGATCTCATGGCTGCAGACACAGTGAACTCTGGGCTATGGAGAGAAGAAAGAAAGCCAAGCAGCGTGAACAAGGAAAAGCTGAAAGAGAGGTGCTTCAGGAGGTAAGTGGCCATGAAAGAACATCTGTCACAGGTTAGCGAGCCCATCACTCAACAAAGACAGAACCATATAATTTATTGCAAAGACATTAGTTTCCTGTTCTTACACTTATGCTCTTCCCTTAAAGAGGAAGCATAAGGTTTGATGCAAATGTACCATTCACTCCCCAATCCGTACAGTCCATATATGGAAACTATGCTGCATAAATAGCCTTTTTTGGACTCCTCAAGGTTATGATATCACAAGCACGAACATATTTACATATGACCAGCCAACAGGTAAACAGCACATTAGCCACTCATTCATTCTGAAGTGGTAAGGAGTGGTGCTACTGCAGTGTGATTGCAGTGAAAGATATTAGTGGGGAAAAACAGGGCAGCCAATGAGAGTCCTTAAAGCCCTTAAAAGTACAGTCAAATGTCAAATGGATTTTAAAGCCTAACCACATAATAACTAAAAGTAAAACTATATATATATATATATATATATATATATATATATATATATATATATAATGAAGAGCACTAGCCATTTAAAATGTGTATGTTAACTGAGACAAAGAGAAACAGAGTAAAAATGTATGTATAACAGACACAATTTGGTTTATTACATGCCTTCAAAGTGTCGGTTCTACAGGTGATTACTCGTGTTTTACTTGTCTGACTCAGCCATCTCTTAATGGACGATCAGTCAAGGCACTCTGACCTGGTCAGCAGAGAGTAGGCATTTGTTGGGAGGAGGGAGAGTGAATTTCACTCCAGCACCTTCACTGAGGCAGACAACATCTGGAGCTTATCAAGGAAGAGAGTTCACACCGCCATGTGGAAAGAGAGCAAAAAAAAGGGGGTGAGTTGACAGAGTTGCGGTGTTGACAGTGCTGTACTGCTTTAACAGGTTATATCACAACATGCCACATGCATTTATATTAGGAGTGTTTCCATCTTAGTTATAAATGTTCTGTAAGTTGTAAATTCATGTTACTCATAATTTATATCACTAGAATTCTGTTCTGCTGGTTTATTATTATATTTGAGTAGACTTGTCATACCATGTCATCAGGTGTGTCATATATACATTAATATTAACCCCCAGGGGTCAGGACTGCACCAGCACAGGAAAAGACACATCATACACTCTAAAAAATAAAACTGCTGAATGTTCTTTGGACTCATGCCTTAGGAGAACCATTTTTGGTTACGTGGAACCGTTTTTTTTGTGTGTATGACATGTACAAGTGAGAAGAATCTGATTAAAGTTTGTACAGTTAAGTGATGTATTTGTTGATTATAAGTCAACACATTTTAATTTTAATAGCACATTTTAATGCACAATTACTGTTTGATTGCATAATTTAACATACTGGATGTAAAAATAAAAGACAAAATGTGGCCTGTGCAGAAGTTATGGCACATTTTATGTGTTAAGTTTTATTTTTTCCAGTATGAAAAAAAACAGGAAGACCCCCCCTAGTGGCTATTTCATTGCACACTTAATAGTGATGTTCTTCAAAGGTTCTTCAGTAAAGAAAATAGTTTTATATAGAAGCATGAAAACTCAAAGTACTCTGATTAAAGGGTTCTTTACATTGTGAAAACAATATTCAGATCGATGGAGAATGTACTGTAGATAGTTCTATGTAGAACCTTTTTGAAAATGGTTCAATATAGCATCAAAAAGGGTTCTCCTGCTGTTATGAAGTCAGACTTTTAATAATAGAAGACTTATTTTGGTGCTATGTAGAGCCTTTTCAAAAAGGTTCTATTTAGAATCATTTCTATCAATCTGAAGAACCCTTTCACAATGCAAAGAACCCTTTAAGCAGAGGATTCTTTAAGTGTGCATGATTCTATATAGAACCCTTTTCTTTACTAAAGAACCCTTTTTTTGGATTAGAAATCAACTCTGATATTTTTCCTCAATGTAATCAACAAAAATCATTTTCATCAATGTTATCAGACTAACTAGAACACTGTAGGCTCTCTGTGTGTGAAGTGTGACTGTTGAGCTGCTAGTGAGTAATGAGCGGTAAAAAGAGAGGACAATTCACAGATCCACACAAAGACATACATGCTGAGATAAAACAGACATGATAACTGCAGCTTTCACAATAACACAATAACAAAGCAAACACTTAGAGCACATGGAAAAAAACCCCAGAAAAATGGGAGTTATAAAAAATGGGTGAAGAAGATCAGCGCGTTCAGAAAGCAGAAACTCATGGCCACAATCATGAGGGCTCGAACAGGTCATGTTTAAGATGAATGGACATAGAGAAGTGTTGGCTCATGTTGCGGCCTCTCACTGAGACACAATAGCATTGTTTAAACAGTTTAAACTTCTCTGGCCGGCTGCCTACGTGAACGGGCAGGTCGAGGGCCGCAGCCTCTGAGAAAATCAGGCTTTGTTTAAACAGAATGGGGCTGGCGCAGCTGCCTGGAGGGCATAAACCTAACCGCTAACCACATAATGATACATCTTGACTCGCAATGCAAGCCATCGCTATAAATTCACTTAAAGAGTAGCTGACATGATTTTGTCATTTTTGGATCCACCGAATATCTTTGGATCAAAATGCTATTTTGTAAACAGTGCTTATTTGTCTCAGTGTGCAATCTCATGGCCATGAGTTATTTGCCCCCAGTCACGTCCAGCTTCTCTAATTTCAGAAGAGTGGTCCAACATAAACTGTGTCACTTTGCTAAACTCCCCGTCGTGTTTCTTGAGGTAGACTAATGTGCAGTGGACGGAGTCGAGGAACGATCAAGATGATCCGCAGGAGCACATCTGTGAGCGAGGAGCTAAACAAGGCAAAGCCCCGGGATCAGACTTTATGTAAACCTGTGGAGTTTTCTCCCTCTGTGAAGCGCTAGATTGCATGACCCTACCCTAATCGAGATTTGGGTTGAACCCAAAATCATGAGTTTGAGCCCCCCGACTGGACTGCACTGTAGGAGACGAGGGTTTGCTGTGTTTGTTTCTTTGTCTGTGACCATGAGATTGTGAGGATATCCATATGTGTTCGTGTTTGTTTATGAAATGTCTATAGCACAATTAGAAGAGCTCATCACTTTAAAATGTAAAACAAAGGTCTGTGCAAACACTACATGAAGTAATCTGACAGAAGAGTATGCATATAAGGTGTCATGTGCTGCACCACTGATTACCTTTGGGAGAAACCTGGGATGTATTCTGGATAATCAGACATTGATGAGATCAGGTCGGTATGCTAGGTGCAAGTAACATGTTGTCTTACCACAACTGGTTATACTGCCCTCTTGTGGTGTTATAAGGGGTACGCCATTGGTGTTTGGACGTTGTTTTTATAGGCACTCCATTGGTGTTTGGACGTTATTTTTGTAGGCACTCCATTGGTGTTTGGACGTTGTTTTTGAAGGCACTCCATTGGTGTTTGGACGTTGTTTTTGTAGGCACTCCATTGGTGTTTGGACGTTGTTTTTGAAGGCACTCCATTGGTGTTTGGACGTTGTTTTTGAAGGCACTCCATTGGTGTTTGGACGTTGTTTTTGTAGGCACTTCATTGGTGTTTGGACGTTGTTTTTGAAGGCACTCCATTGGTGTCTGGACGTTGTTTTTGTAGGCACTTCATTGGTGTTTGGACATTGTTTTTGAAGGCACTCCATTGGTGTCTGGACGTTGTTTTTGTAGGCACTTCATTGGTGTTTGGACGTTGTTTTTGAAGGCACTCCATTGGTGTTTGGACGTTGTTTTTGTAGGCACTTCATTGGTGTTTGGACGTTGTTTCTGAAGGCACTCCATTGGTGTCTGGACGTTGTTTTTGTAGGCACTTCATTGGTGTTTGGACATTGTTTTTGAAGGCACTCCATTGGTGTCTGGACATTGTTTTTGTAGGCACTCCATTGGTGTTTGGACATTGTTTTTATAGGCACTCCTTTGGTGTTTGGATGTTGTTTTTATAGGCACTCCAGTGGTGTTTGGACGTTGTTTTTATAGGAACTCCATTGGTGTTTGGATGTTGTTTTTATAGGCACTCCATTGGTGTTTGGATGTTGTTTTTATAGGCAGTCCATTGGTGTTTGGACATTATGTTTTTATGGGCACTCCTTTGCTGTTTGGACATTATGATTTTATGGGCACTCCTTTGGTGTTTGGGCATTATGTTTTGTGGGCACTCCATTAGTGTTTGGACATTATGTTTTTATGGGCACTCCTTTGCTGTTTGGACGTTATTATCCAGCCAGACACAGACACAGGCTTAAAGGCTAAACTTTAAATAGTAAAGGTCCTTCTAAACATAATAATTATAAGGTATAAGGTATAAATGAAAGCTAGCAGAACTATGTCAGCAAATACAAATTAGATAATGCTCACTGTCCCTGCCAGCATTCTGTCACTGTTTTCAGCTTTATAATTTTCTGTTTATAATTTGCATGCCTAATATTTCTCTGAAAAAACTGTTTAGTCCAGAAAATGTTTGAAATTTGTTAAGAGTGCCAATTAATCACATTTTTTTTCGTGTCCAGATGCTAATTTGTTCCTACTAGCATTCATTCATTGTTAGCTGCTTTAGCATTTTCTCATTTGTAGGCCTAATATTTCTCTAAAAACACTTTGTCCAGAATAGGTTTTCTATATTTCCTAAAAATCACTGTTTTGTGTAGAATAACCAATCTAAGACAATTCCATGCTGATCTAAGCTGATTTATTGCAGTTTATATTTGTCTGGTGCTGGTCTAGCCTGTCACCCAGCATGATCATCCTTGTTGACTGGCATACTTGCATATAAACCAAAACATGCTAGATATTTTTTATAGACATTTTAGCAGTTTCAGGTGTAGTACTCCTTAAAAAAAGTGCTGTTCAAAATAGCTTTTAGGAATTCTTGGACTGCCCGTTATTCACATAGCTTGTTATCTGCCAAAATGTTGTTTTTAGGGCTGTTCGGCCCTGTCTGAGATTACTAAAACAGCTTCCCTCAAACTACAATGGGCAGAAGTGGACAGGAGATAAAAGGCCTATGGAAACAGTGGCTGGACCTGCACTGGGCTGCAGAAGGGACATGCTGGGGCCAGGATGTCACCTCTTCCAGCCCCCCTGCCACTCCTTACCCATGCTGGCCTGGAAAAAGTCGACCAGGTCAGCAGTTTTACAGGCCATGGAGTCTGGCACTTAGAGCACAATGTGTTTCCTCAGGCCCTTCCCAGCAGTCCAGTAATCTGGAGTATTCCAAAAAGCCTCTTGCACTCCCCCATCCCATCTCCAGCATAGTCATCAATCTCTCTCACCATTTTGGAATGAAGCCTTGGTTTATTGGGAAGCTCAAGTTGACAAAGATGTTTTGGTTGTGCATAATTCTGACACTCCCATATAAAATGCAGACTTGATTTATAACTCATGTTATTACCCGCCACATTTACATTGTAAATCAATCGGAATGAATCATGTTCAACAGGCTCATCAGAAATTCTTGTCAGAGCATGGATAGAACAAACATTTCTTGATGGACCTTCTATTCAGAGAAGTATTTCTATCTTGTCATATCTGTCAGATTAGCAGTAGATAATTTCTGGATCTACTTACATTTTAGATGCAATCAGAACCTGATGAGCATCAGACGCTTGCACAATACATGCAGTTTCCTCATTACTAATCACCTTCATTTGACATAATGATGAACAGTCACTAAACATTGCAGACCTGAGCTGTCAAACCTAAGCTATGTAACTGCTATATTCCCATTTGTACAGTTACTGTGAAAGATTCTGTGGAATTCAGGCCACTGAAACCTTTAGCCTTTTCTTCAGACTGACCATTAAAAGTTTCAGAAGTTTGTATGACTTGAAACATTGCAGACTCCTTTTGCGGTGGGTTTCTAAGAGACGGCGGCTGCAGTCCAAGATTTATTAACGACTCAGATTCCAGCGGGAGAAAAAATAATTGCAGTATTTTTGGGGACGAGTGAAAGAAAGGCAGTAAAAGAATTTGGCATGTTATCAAATATGCAGCTTATACAAACTGCTTATCGTCATGCAGGACGAATATTTAATATATTCTAAGCATGAAAAGGTGAAAAAATGACATTCTTGTCATAATATTTGCAAACAGAGTCAAATATATTACAGCACCCCACCAGTTTCAATTTATTGTGGGGAAAATATGAAGCAAAAACCACTTTGAATAAAAAAAAAAAAAAAAAAAAAAAAAAAAATATATATATATATATATATATATATATATATATATATATATATATATATATATATATAAATAATATTTTCCACCCACTATAGATAGTTTTAGGCACAAGGGGGCATTAAGGTGGATTTGAATCCACCTCCACTTAGTAAATGAACTGTTTTATGATGGAAATGTTTCAGTGCAAAATCAACTACAATTATACAAGCCTGTTTAAAGCACTGAAGTATTTTAAACTTTTTAGTAAACATTTTAGGTCCTAAGGTTGATTTATATATATATATATATATATATATATATATATATATATATATATATATACACACACATATATATATATATATATATATATATGTATGTGTGTGTGTGTGTGTGTGTGTGTGTGTGTGTGTGTGTGTATGTACACTGCTCAAAAAAATAAACTGAACACTCAAATAACATCCTAGATCTGAATGAATGAAATATTCTCATTGAATACTTTGTTCTGTACAAAGTTGAATGTGCTGACAACAAAATCACACAAAAATCATCAATGGAATATTAACCTATAGAGGCCTGGATTTGGAGTCACACACAAAATTAAAGTGGAAAAACACACTACAGGCTGATCCAACTTTGATGTAATGTCCTTAAAACAAGTCAAAATGAGGCTCAGTATTGTGTGTGGCCTCCACGTGCCTGTATGACCTCCCTACAACACCTGGGCATGCTCCTGATGAGGTGGCAGATGGTCTCCTGAGGGATCTCCTCCCAGACCTGGACTAAATCATCCGCCAACTCCTGGACAGTCTGTGGTGCAACGTGGCGTTGGTGGATGGAGCGAGACATGATGTCCCAGATGTGCTCAATCGGATTCAGGTCTGGGGAACGGGCGGGCCAGTCCATAGCTTCAATGCCTTCATCTTGCAGGAACTGCTGACACACTCCAGCCACATGAGGTCTAGCATTGTCCTGCATTAGGAGGAACCCAGGCCAACAGCACCAGCATATGGTCTCACAAGGGGTCTCAGGATCTCATCTCGGTACCTAATGGCAGTCAGGCTACCTCTGGCGAGCACATGGAGGGCTGTGCGGCCCTCCAAAGAAATGCCACCCCACACCATTACTGACCCACTGCCAAACCGGTCATGCTGAAGGATGTTGTAGGCAGCAGATCGCTCTCCACGGCGTCTCCAGACTCTGTCACGTCTGTCACATGTGCTCAGTGTGAATCTGCTTTCATCTGTGAAGAGCACAGGGCGCTAGTGGCGAATTTGCCAATCCTGGTGTTCTCTGGCAAATGCCAAGCGTCCTGCACAGTGTTGGGCTGTGAGAACAACCCCCATCTGTGGACGTCGGGCCCTCATACCATCCTCATGGAGTCGGTTTCTAAGTGTTTGTGCAGACACATGCACATTTGTGGCCTGCTGGAGGTCATTTTGCAGAGCTCTGGCAGCGCTCCTCCTGTTCCTCCTCGCACAAAGGCGGAGGTAGCGGTCCTGCTGCTGGGTTGTTGCCCTCCTACGGCCTCCTCCACGTCTCCTGGTGTACTGGCCTGTCTCCTGGTAGCGCCTCCAGCCTCTGGACACTACGCTGACAGACACAGCAAACCTTTTTGCCACAGCTCGCACTGATGTGCCATCCTGGATGAGCTGCACTACCTGAGCCACTTGTGTGGGTTGTAGAGTCCATCTCATGCTACCACGAGTGTGAAAGCACCACCAACATTCAAAAGTGACATCAGCCAGAAAGCAGAAAGGTACTGAGAAGTGGTCTGTGGTCCCCACCTGCAGAACCACTCCTTTATTGAGTGTGTCTTGCTAATTGCCAATAATTTCCACCTGTTGACAGCTGTGAAATTGATTGTCAACCAGTGTTGCTTCCTAAGTGGACAGTTTGATTTCACAGATGTGTTATATTGTGTTGTTTAAGTGTTCCCTTTATTTTTTTGAGCAGTGTATATATGTATGTATGTATATATTCTTATTTTTAAATGCCATCTGATTTATTATCTTACAATTTCAGCTCTGGCTGCTTATAATTACGCTATACACTATAAACATGGATATTTATATTAACTTAATATAAAGTTTTTTATAAGAAGCCTCTGTGTTTAGATTAGTGGTGTAGCCAGAATTTCATTTGGTTATAGACTGGTAGTTAACCAGAAAGGGTTCTACATAGCACCAAAATGGTTCTTCTATTGTGCTGTAACAATAACAGGACTCTTTTTGATGATATATGGAACCCTTTGCAAAAAGGTTCTATATAAACATCTGCAGCATATTCTCTATCAATGTGAAGAATCATTTTATGATGCAAAGAACTCTTTAATCATACAAAAGGTTTTTTTTTTGCATATTAATGGTTCTTCACATTTTCTTTACTAAAGAACCCCTACTAAAGAGTCCAGTTAAGCTGAAACTAGCTTACTACATTGTAGTTTGTTAGAAATGCACTCCCTATCACCACAACCTGAGAGAAAAAATGGACTGTAAACACAAAATAATTGCAGAACTTGCATTTAAAGCTACACTATGTACGTTTTATGCATTTGGGGACCTCAGTGGTGGAAATGTGTAATTATGCGTAAGAGCAAAAGAAAAACTACATTTTGGAATGCTTTCCTTGCTCTCAGAGGACTTTTGTTTTGAGCAGTCACAACCCCCTCAAGAATTCCATGATCAGGTCCTTTAGCTGTAGTACAGAGATATTAATCAAACACTGACTCTGCAACAATGTAACATATAAGTAAATTCTATAACTAACTAGTTTGATCCTTTTTGTGGCAGAGGATTTATACCTTTGAGACCTTTAAGTAAGATGTTTAATGTAAATACTGACGAAGCAAAGACTGAAGACCGCAAATGGTATGTATGTTCCTTTAGGGCTTTGGCTTTTGTATTGTATGATTTTTATTATCATTGGATGTAAACCAGCGTGAATTACCTGATCCTAAAAGATTGCAGCTGGCAGGTCTGAGAGCGAGGGTGGGGTGGAGGGTTTAGCACTGAGTGCAGTGAGGCTGTCTGGAAAATATCTAACGTGAGGCAGAGAAGGAGTTGTGTTTTTCTTGAAATGACTGATAGGAAAGTTCAGACTGATAAGGAATCAGACCAAGGCGATGACCAATTCGTTTAGAAGAAAAATGAACATCCACGAAAATCTGCACAACATATTGAAGATCAGAAGCACCTTATAGAAGCCACACTGAGGAAAGCATGACACTTTGCGTTTTATGGCATAAACAGTGATGTTGGTCCCCACTGACTCATTGTATGAAAGAATTTCATAAAAATTGTGATAAATATTTACACATGTTGATGGTGCTTGGAGATACAAGTACACTTGTACTGTCAGATAGCGATACTGATTTTTAGTTTCAGCAATATTAGCCTCTTATTCTTCAGGGTATATTTTGGTTTTTCTACCTGAATTCAATTGACCAAATCATAAGGCAAATTATTTAGTGACTGCATGAAATAAATGCAGTTGAATAAAATACATTTTATTTATTTATTTATTTTTCGTATTACTATATGCTTACAATTTACTGCTGAAAGCCAAAAATCTTAGAAGCTCTTTGTACTTTTTTACAAAAATAATTTAAATTAAATCATATCACTGAAGAGACACCATCTGTTTATAGGTTATAGCACAGATGGAAAACTGGGTCGACTTTCAGTAGACAAAAAAAAATTGGGATCAGCTTCTTTTATTATAAGGGTATAAAATGACATTACCCATCTATTTGACTGGAAAGAAGACAGTTACAACTCTCATACAACACCCACCTTTTGAATGTAGCTTATGATATATGAAAGTTATGAAGTCTATAACGAAGTACATTTTAGAACCACACCAGGAGTTTAAAAGGCTACCATAACAAAAATGCATGCAATGTAAAGACTAAATAAACTGTAAGCTTCCTTGCTGGAAAGCATGATAGCATGATATATATTTTACAAATATCATGACGTTTACTTTGATCATTACCACCTAGTGCTACATGTTCATATTGTTTTCCACAACCTGGTTATACAAAAGTGTGGGTACCCCTAAATGCTACTGGCTCACTGAGAATTCTCCTGACTCTCCTGATTACCCACACACACACACACACACACACACACACACACACACACACACACACACACACACACACACACACACACACACACACACACACACACACACACTCACCGGCCACTTTATTAGGTACAATTGCTCAATTGCTTGTTAACACAAATAGCTAATCAGCCAATCACATGGCTGCAACTCAATGCATTTAGGCATGTAGAGGTGGTCAAGACAACTTGCTGAAGTGCAAACCGAGGTTCAGAGTGGGTAAGAAAGGTGATTTAAGTGATTTTGAACGTGGCGTGGTTGTTGGTGCCAGACGGGCTGGTCTGAGTATTTCAGAAACTGCTGATCTACCTGGATTTTCACACACAACCATCTCTAGGCTTTACAGAGAATGGTCCGAAAAAGAGAAAATATCCAGTGAGTGGCAGTTGTGTGGACAAAAATACCTTGTTGATGTGAGAGGTCAGAGGAGAATGGGCAGACTGGTTCCAGATGATTGAAAGGCAACAGGAACTCAGATAACAACCAAAATCTCTGAGGAATGTTTCCAACACCTTGTTGAAGGTCTGCCACAAAGAATTAAGGCAGTTCTGAAGGCAAAAGGGGGTCCAACCTTTTACTAGCAAGATGGACCTAATAAAGTGGCTGGTATTATATTATACAAATATAATATACTATAGTGTGCTTGAGAAGTGTCCTACATGTTTTGTTGGGTATTGTTCTCCTGCAGTTATTTTCTGGGTTTATTCTGCTAAAGACTTTTAATGTGAAGGCAGGGCTAGTTCGCCTTCAGGGGTCTGTGTGTCAGAACAAACAACAGAAACTGGGTGTCAGCTGGAAGCAAGAGAGTACAGATGTGAGCTGAGTATAGAGCAAGCTGTTGGCCAAATACGAGTGCATGCTAGCACTCGTAATCTTAAGAATCTTGAAGTATGCATTCATTCACAATGTGGAGTTTTTTAAATGCAAGACAACAATGACAACAACAACAACAACAACGGCTGTGATAGCAACGGGGTAAACAGAGGTGGCTGGGTGACAGCGGATAGATGACTTTAGAGCAGGGAACATAAATCAGCATCCTGGGCACATCAAAGAGACCAGGATATGGTAACAGCAGCAAACAGAGGCCTCTTATCAGTGGGCAAAGGGCTCTCCCTGCTCTTATCTCCACCACTGTGTGAATCTCCTTCATCAGCGCCGCACACACCCACCGCAGTCGGCTGCTCTACCCACAAATGCCACTGAGGATGTTTACCCTGCGCGCTACTTAGCAACAATCGCCAGCAGTGGAAAGAACTTTTTTGTTGGAGGTGTCGTGCAACAGAAGCGGCCCTTTCAATGAGCTGGTGTCTATCACTGCTGGGCATCTGACCACAACAGAGAGAGAGAAAGAGAGAGAGAGTGTGTGTTATCCCGTGGTGGGATCTCCCTGCTGAGCCCTGTGGAGTTCAGTCAGAGGAACTGAGCCGTCCTGCCAGGCAGGGGAGGAGGAGGAAGAAAGTGAACATCAATGATGATAATGACGATGATGATAGTTCAGCTCCACTACAATACCAAGCACAACTAAACCTTCTTTATACGGAAGAGATCTCTTTATGTGAGAGCAAGTTAAGTTTCAAGTAAATTTATCAGGGTACAAACAATGTAAAGGTATAACAGTGGTTTTAAGGTCCAATTGTGTACCTTTGTACCTTTAATAAGTTTTTCCTAATGGAAATATACATATTTGTACATTTTGATAAGCTAATGTTTTAAAACAGAACAATAAAATAAAAAGTAAAAAATACCATTTTAATGGATTATGGTACAATTATTTTCCCTGACTAAAGGTACTGAGATGTATCCTTGAGGGTACCATCCCAGTGACAAGAAGAGAACTGTCCCAGTCAGTTTTGTACCCTTTTTTCTGAGAGTGCACAGTATAGGGTCATTCAAAGCAAAGCATTTTACTCTAAAGTTCAAGTCTGTTAAAAAGCTCTGACTTAAAACTAAATCAGTAGAATCATCCATATATATAGTAGGGACCAAAAGTCTGAGGCTACTAGTGAAAATGCTATTTTGCATTATTATTATTTTCTAATTATTTTTTTATTACAAAAATCAGCATAACAATTTAAGTGAAAAGTAGAATTTTTTAAATTTTAACATACATTTCAGATTTTATTAGTATTTGTCCCCTTTTGCTTTAATGACAGTGCTGGACTAAAAGTGACCAAAGCCTCTGATGACTAGATCAAATCCACTTAAGAGTCATCTGAACACGCACTTCAATGGAAAGAATAAGACTAAAATCTGACCTTTTTGTACAAAGGCCTTGGTGTTGTGATCATTGTCACTATCACAAATTTGCTAACATTTGAATAGTGACCTTGATATAATGCAGAATTGTGATTATTTCTCCTTCCTCTTACAACTCTTTGCTTTACATTTTTCAAAAATTCTGTTTTTTTTTTTTTTGTTTTTTTTGCAGGATTAAATGAAAATGATTCTACATTTTCAAAGTAGTCTCATACCTTTGGACCCCACTGTATATATTAATTCTGAACATTAGGCAAATGCCTCCTTTTTTCCTTTTTAATCTCCAGTCTGTTCTATTGTGCTGCATCAGCAGAGTTGATGGCATCTAGGAGCCATTCTTGTCGTATCTGTGTTGTCAGGAAAAAAGCAGGAAAAAGCAGATATGATAAACAAACAGGCTGGAGCCTGGACTGTGGGAAGTTTATATGTGCTCCATTGACTGTAGGGCTCGACGCTAAAGCAAATGCCTTGGATTTTGCAGCTAAGAGAGGTTTATTAGTTTCAATTCCAGGTAAGAGACTAAGTTTAGCATGCTGCAGGGTATCTTTGCCTAAATTACCCTATAAAACATAAAGAACATAAGGAAACTAATCTCACGTCAGGGAGCATAAACGTATCTTTAAAATGAGGGTGCATTAAATCAGCAGCTGAGCCTGTACAATAATAAAACATGTTAAAAAGTAAAGGCCTATAAGTCAAGGATACACCATGTCTTTGGAATGCATCCGAAGCGAGGCAGCTCTCACAGCTAAGAAATAATTCAGACTTTACTCTGAGGATAAATATGGATTATGACAGACGATTCAGGTTGCCTGTAATATCCTTGTAAGAAGACACAGGGGAGGAAAAGGGAGCTTTTGAGTCACAAACCCAGATTTCTTTCCTATTTCTTCCTGTTTGCATGATGCAGACTGTCTGAAAACAAGCATGTTATGACAAATGGATTTTCTAATTTTTATAATGCTGATCAGCTTTTGACAATTTCAAGCTCAGGAGTGGTTAGTATGTTTTTCTTTGAATTTTTCTATCATAAAAGTAGCATGCATTTATCCAGTCAACCAACTGGATGGGTGTAACTAGACAAGGGCACAGCTATAAATCTTCAATGCAGCCTCTCCACTGCTTTTGCTCCAACCACTGCACACAAAACACTGGCAGAGTTGTGCAGTTTGACCCCGTTACACTTGGAATGGATTTATATGTGTATTTATTTTCTCCTTTTCCATTTATACACATGTGCTTAGTATGGGAATACTGATGTGGTTGGCCTCTGTGTTATAATTAATGAACTGTACACTTGCTTAAGTGGAGTGTTTTGGTAAACATAATCTTTACGAGTGTGAGAAGCAGAAGTGTTCCAGGGCATCCTGGCAGGCCCGGCTGATAGGAGCATGCTCAGACTACAGCAACAAGACAGAAAACGAGTAAAGAATGAGGTCACTCAACCTGATGTTGGTGTAAGTTTAAGCACTTATAAAAACCACAGACTGTCCTCAGTGCTCAGAGTAAACCTTTGTGCCTGTGGCCTCTCTTTAAATCAAAGCTATGTTGAAACATTTCTTTGCAGCTCAAGTATTCCAAAAGCATCTGACAGCAATTGTATCTGATCAGATATGTTTGGTGTCTGAAGTTCGCTCCTTCAATTTTGGACTGGAGCTGCAAGTCTAATGTAGCTAACAAGTAATGGAAGCTGATAGCCAGTAATGCGCATCATGTAAACTGTAAGCCTAAATTATGACACATTTACACCAAAGCATGTAAAGCTATGAACCTCAAATGAACTTACTTATGTGGTTTCTGACACTATATGACACATTGTTATTTATAAAATGGACAAAAGGAAGGACAACGTTCAAACTTCAAGCTCCTACTACAGTTTTAGTACTACTTTTGATGGTTTTTTGGACAGCAGAATGTGATACAGATGTCCTTATTGGAAAGTCACCACTCTGTGGCAAACTTTGCAAAGCCCCCAGGGCAGGTATTTCCAGTCATACAAGACCAGGCTTCTATCTCTTAGAGTAGGGACAGACCTATAACCCCAGAAATGATAACCGTGACATAACGATTTAAGAGCGTATTTTAAAATTCTGGCTACTGTTCATAGGCATATCTCGACAACGGTGTTTGTGGCCATCCTTCCACTGTGAACTCAATGCATCTGAAGTGGTCACTGAGAAAAGCCATTACTGACAAACGGAAATACAAAAAAGAAGAATTTATCACTAAATGTGAGTTTATTGGATCATTAGAAGCAAAATTGCAGAAGAAAGAAACTGAGAAAGTCTCCTGAAAAGCTGGAAGCTGTAATCAAAGCAAAGGATGGACACACTAAATACAGAAAACATTTAGCTAGTGAGGCTTTTGTGCCATTTTCTGTTGAATACATGTTTTCTGCTTTGGTCCTGACACTGAAAATAATAATAATAACTTATATTTGATGAATATTTTCACTGGAAATAAAGCAATCAAAAGAGTGAATTCTAACTTTTTAGAACTGCCGGTACATTTGCCCTGTAACACCAGTGCAAAACTAAAGAAGTGAAAACTGGACACCATGCATGTCTTGGCTGATCGACAACATTTGAAGTATGAATTAGATTTTTTGCTGAACTATTGCCTTAAGTGAAGGGAGTGACTTCAGTGCTGTAGCTGAGAGTGACTCATCAGGGCCAGTCCACGCACCATTAGGATGTGCAAATAGCCATCACCGCTCTCAGCAGGGGGTCCTGGGGGAGCCATGTTCAGAAGAATGGGAAGTTCTTGAGCCAGGTCCAGTTACACCTAAAAATAGGCCTGCACAAGATTGCGTATGCAATACCTCATCATACAGTAACACCACGAGGGCCACCCTTATGAGACATATCAGTGCTGCTCTGTTGCATTACTTCATGTGCAAATACTTTGTGTAATACAGGAGAGGAGTTGGAGAGAAAGTGAGAGCTACATGGGGCATGGTGGCTGGGACTATGAAACCCACACGGTTGTGATTACAGCCAGCCTGACTGCTCCTTGAAACAGTTAGCAGCGCATGGCCGCACGCACTCATTCCAGGGTCGGCCAAGGTACCCCCTGGCTAAATCGTGTACTATTTAATACTTTTACAACCTGGCCCATTACATTTTGATACAGGTTTATTCCCCAGCCCATGCTAAATGTCTCCCGTTCTCTTAACAAGCCCCTCTGGTCTCACAGGACTAAAGCCTCCGAGGGTACCTGGCATTAACAGGCCAGACTCCAGATGCATTGGGGGAACAGTAGAGGACAGCATTTTAGGCTTTCAACAAGCCAGCGCTCAGTAAACCCATTTTCACAACACTGTTGTCAGGGTGGCTAACGTCAAATGCTGCTCTCTGAGAAGTGTCTCTGACGCTTATGACTCTGGGTTCCTGAAGGGAAAAAAAGTGTGCAGGCAGCCGTTTTCGATTATTTGTGCCCTAAAAATCCTGTAAAATATGAGCAGAGCCCAAACCACAGCAGAAATGACTGAATTCTTTCATAAACGGCCGGCCTCATTCGCGCAAACTTGCCCAATACTCCAACATGGCTATTTTCTCCACCAAATGAATATACCGTGTCGCAACTGACCATCCAGCCTTTAAACACCATCAGAGCAGCTTCAATTTATTTTCAATTTAGCTGTTTATGAGGCTGAAATAAAAGCTGACACACTTTATTCATACAGTACACAGGACTGGTTAAAAAACTTATATCATCCATGCATGATGTTCAAATATCCTTTTCTTTCATTATCATTTTTTTCTCAATTTCCTTTTTCTCTTTTTAGGGGGCAGCTCATACAGTATATGAGAGTTATGATTAGGAGCGGCATAATCATTACAGCTGCCAAGCTGCGGTATAATAACGTAAAAGCCACATTTCCCTTCAAGCTAAATCTGGACACAGACACTGATTGCGACATTGAACATCCATCATACAATTAGTCAAGGCAATAAACGTGCGACTTGCCGTATATAAGCAAAAACCCTACTGGCAAGCGAACAAGACGGGGATTTGATCCTCTTTGGCTGCAAACAAACCACAACTGGCTCTCTTCAGCTCTGAGTGATCACCACCATCGCTCAGCAGAGATTGCTGCAGAACGACTAGTAACTAGGAAGAACAGCTATGCAAATGTGACCCACCATTTCCCAGGTTTAGCAGCTGATCAGTGCGGTCTGATCCACAAACAATGAGGCCTCATGGTTTGACATACACCATCCCACATATATTACCAGTGTTTTCTGGTTTAGTGCTGATGTGCACTGGAGCCTTTACTCTTTAGTTACAGACACTCAGCTACAGTTAGATGGAGTTGACCTTTTTTCGGAATAGCCCTATTTTGAAATTGTAACCGTATAATCAAAACTGCCAAAGGTTGCATCCTATCATCAGGAGATATCTAGCCCAAACTAAAGAGTATAGGAGAGTATATTTGGCCCTGTTTGCCCCTACCTCTATCATTCAGGGCAATACAAACGCTGTGAGTTCAGACCATGCCTTCAACATGGTGGTGGTAGTATGAGAGAAGACTGATTGAGGGAGGGGGAGAACCCTGAGTTCTGGGCAGCTTCTACCTGTAACTAGAAGGCCAGACCCCCTCATAGCTGTAGTAGGAGAGTAGAACAGGGAGGAGATGGGGTGGCAGTGGGAATTTTAAATCTTTCTTCATGGGTTCAGAAGGTGAGGATATGAATTTATAGGGCGTTAGATTTTAAGAAGAAGGGGTTCAGGCATGTTCCTCCCCTCAAACTTCGGTTATAACAAAACTACATTTACATTCCAGGACGTATTCTTCATTGATCCATCAAACTTACATTTAAACATAAGATGTGATGTAATAATTGTGGTCTTTGTGTGGTTTTTCCTTTTTTTCCGCTCTGTATCTTTTCCGGGTTTGGGATGTCCCATGTGCTACATGGTTACATGGCTCAATCAGCTTGCTTAATCTTAACAAAAAATTACAAGAGTTGTGGAAATGGGTGCTGTTTATTTTTGATACCTCAGTAATTTTTGTTTTACATCCATTCAGTGAGGGAAGAGGTTTGTACTCCGTTCTGTTTAGGATTACAGAATCGCAGGGTGGCTAGTTTTGCTTATTGTTTGTTGTTATGGTTTCAGCCACCCTGAAGCTAACTACTCCCGCTTTGTTGTTAATGTACGTCCATGTAAACTACAAAGACGGTTGGTATGATGAAACTTCAAGGAACATAAGAAGAGAAAGAATACAGCCTTTTGGCTTTAATTTGATTGTGTTGTGCTGGTCTTTATTTTATGTTATCTCTGAGACTAAACTAAGTTTTTTCTCATAAAAACAAACGTAAGCATCTGTTAACTGACAGAATTGGGCAGTGAATGCTCTCATCGCGTTCAGCTCTCCGATGATGTGGTTAGTGGCAGGCTTTACGTGGCTCAGAGAAAGGAAGCATATGTTGGCCCTCACCTCAGAGCATTATGCTAGAGAGCTAGAGACCTAAGTAGAGGGTGCAAATTGGCAGTAACTAAATTGGGCAACAACAAACACGCCTTGTGTATTTGTGAAGAAATAAATCTACATTTTAATGAGGTATGTTTTAGTCACTCATATTTAGTTCCTAAATAATTTTTTGGGGAATCCTGACTCTACAAAGGCTGTAGCTAACAAATTGAGGCAACTATTGAATAACATATACAGGTCACCTTTCTCTCCGCTCAAAAATTTGACAAGCAAATAAACTCCCAACTTTCCAACTGACAGCTTAACGAAAATGCATTTTGCTCTTCAGTGATCTGAAAACTTTGATTCATGCTTTTATTTCCTCACATATTGATTATTGTAACTCCCTCAACTTGGGACTCATGTCAGTCAAACCTGTCTCGCCTGCAGCTGGTCCAATATGCAGCTGCTAGGCTTTTGACTGATACCAAAAAACAGCATCTCTCCTGTTGTAGCCTCCCTACACTGGTTATCAGTGTCACACAAAATGGAGTTTAAAGTTTTATTATTTGTTCTCAAATCCATAACACCAAGCTTCTGACCTCCTCTGTCCACTTTACACCTCTAGAACTTTAAGATCTATCTTGTTACTCTTATTATTATTATTCCACAGTCTTGGCTGAGACTAAAAGGCTATCTGGCTTTTTCCCCAAATTATGAAACAGCCTACTGTTTTTTAGTAAGATCATCCCCTGGAATAAACAACTTTAACTGCAGTTTAAAAACATATGCACTCTTTCAGGCATTTGAGTCTTTTTAGGCTCTGTTGAATCATGATTAGTTGGTCTGTCTTGTCTTTTTATCTGTTACTCCATTTTATTGTTTTATTCACTCATTTATTATTCATTGGTTTTATTGAATTATTTAGACTTCTGTTTGAAATTGCTTGTTTAATTGTACAGCGCTTCATATGACACTTCTTGGATAACACACTTAACTGCTTAATCTTTGCTCACGCCTCTTTTTTGGGCTTCAGCTTTTTATTTCAGACCCCCAGGAAACCCCCAGAAAGGATTGATAGCACCTAACAAACTTCACTTTTTATGCTGATAGATGTGAATATGTTAAGATTTCACTGCAATTTTACAGGGAACTCAGGACTTCAAGAGTACTATTTATTTATTTATTTGTTTGTTCTTACTCAATACTGTAGCATGGTCAGGAAAGCATGTTTTCCCTGGATTTATTTTTGCTAAGGACTCTTAATGAAGAGGGCGGGGCCAGGAATAATATGTGAATAGGTCTGAATACCAGAGGAGATGAGAGAAGCTGCTTAAAATACCTGCCGAGGTGTAGGAAACACGAGTGTGTGCTACACAGGAAGACGTTTAGAGATTTAAGAGTTACATTGCCACAGACACGGCCAGAGAGGACAACAACACTGAGCAATCCAGCTAAAATAAAAAGATTCAGAGTACAGAAGCACACAGATGTGAATTGTCTGGCTCTGTGCAGCTGTATCGGGCCATGCTTTGTAGCAAACAATGTGAGGCTCAGTTCATCAGCAGTCAACATCAACTGTACTGACGCTGAATGGAGTCAGCTGCCCCATTCCTCCCGTTTCTATTCATTCTCTCCATTCCTCCTGCTTCCCTCTTGGATCCCTCCACGTTCTTCTTGGGTAGTAGGGCAGTAGTAGGAAGGGGAGGATGGGGAGCACAGGAGCAGTATCAAAAGTTTCTGGACACAGCCAGTGAGAGATGAGGAGACATGAGCTGGACATGAGCTACAATGAGCGGTAGGAAAAAGAGAACTCTTGTTATGTGCAGTGGTCAAGAACAGCTGAAAATAAAGCACTTACTTGTGTGAAAATCTTTTTAATAGTGGTGAATTCTACAATACTCTATTTGATACCTACGTTTCTTTGTACTTGAAGCAATACTTCATTACAGTACCAAAATCTACACTTGAGGGTGAGTTTGCGGTGGCATACACACCTGTTTTTACTTGCTTTGCCACTCAAGCACTTCTTTCATTCACACAGGCTCCTTATCAGGACCAGATATGCACCCTGATTCCATCACTGGGGTAAGGGGATCAAGCGTGAAGGCCTAAGATATGCACGCCACTTCTTTATCTCTCTCTCTGTTTTTCATTTCAACCATACCTACCAGAGGATGCAGCTGGATTTGGACCATGGACCATGCCCTGGTATGGAGGAAGAATACATAGCCCACTGCGCTCCAATATAGCCGCGCCAAGCAGTCAAGCAGAATGGCCACCCCGAGGATGCATGAGCTCATTGTTTACTTGCATTGCGTTCCCAGCTTGGCACCAGCCGATCAACCCTAAAGCTCCCAGGGGCCAACAGTTATAAGCGTGGGCAAACGTTATGACAAAACGCTGACGGAACCAAATATGAAGAGGAAATATACATATTAACAACGACAACCGACCCAACATGCATCGCACTCTGGTTAGAGTGTTTATGTTGGAGTGACTGCAGGAGGCCGAGTGTTATTTATGTGTGTATGTGAGTGTGTGATTGTGTGTGTGAACCAGTGCAGAGCCATGTGTGTGAGCTGGAACCAGCCCTGGAGTGCATTAGTCCAGGTTCCTTCATTTTTAGCTGAACTTCAAATGCAGCCGCGTTTCTTTTGACGCACTGAACCTGGCATGCTCTCACACAGAAAACAGAAATATTCAAAAAAAGGACAGAATGAGTTCCAGTCTGTGCCTGTCACAGTGTATGAAAATCAATGGGGCGTTCTTAGCCATATTCCTGACTTCTTTTTCTTTCATACATCCGAACTAACTGATGAAATGAGTTACACTGCCTTTGGTTTAATGTTTCAGAGCTGTGGCCGGTTTCGCTTGCCTGTACTGCACTCTGCTGGTCAACTGGTGAATATACAGCGGCAGACTGTTAAACATAATAGAATTCACTTTTCATCTCTATTTGAAAACCGTAAACAGGTAGTCACTAGTTTATTTGTTACTCTTTAACACTTTACATTGAATTTATGGTCTGTTCATTTTTATTCTTTGAGGTGCCCCACTTGGTTAGGGCTGCCCAAAGCTGACCAAAGTAGGATGTTTGATTTGGCCTGCTAGAAAGTTAGCCTAATTCCACATCCTCACATAATGAGAAAACAAATATATTGCAGCTGACATGAAATCTCCAAAATGGCAACTTTACAGGAGAAGGAAGACATGTTCTCAACTTTGAATGGAAATGAAAGGAGTTTTTTTTTCCCTGTAATTCTGGAGCATTTCTATAGGTCCAATCATTATGGAGCTATAGAAGTGAAAAAAGGTAGCCGGCATTTTCAAATTATCTTAAAAACTAAAAAAAAAAAAAAAGTAAATAAATACAAATGCAGCCTTGCACTAGGCAAAGGTAGGCAGAAGCCTAGGGCCCCATGAAAATACTAATTAGATATTATGTATGTAGGCGGTTGATGTTAAATCACTTATTCCTAAAGTTATACATTTTAAAAATAGCTGTTATTTGCAACTGTAGCAAATGTTTTCAGTAATTGCAATGCAGCCCCACCCCTTACTTATGGTTTTAATGGACTATTGCATGTTGAGGCAAAAACAATTAAAGTTGTCCAAGTACAAAAAGTTTGCTGCTACCCTCCCAAAGCTAACTTTGTTGTTGCAGTCAGAACAGAGTACTGCACACATTTAGCAGAACATACACAATGAGTTAATAATAGTAGAGATAGCTTCAGCATTGGGGTAATTACTCAAAAACATATTCCATTACAGGTTAATAATTAATGCAATGGAATTACTTATTACTTCCTGAGAAAAGTAATCTTATTAGTCATTACTTCTATATTACTCTGTACCACAATATCCTACAATACTGGCTAATCATTTTGCTTGTTTCAAGCATGTTTATTAAAATAAGCCAAATTATCTGTCAGTGGTATCGAGACAATTTCACTTAACGTAATTAATTATGTAAAACATATCTAGAAATGTTCAATCATCTCATAATATTCTTATAGCAAACTCAAAAAGAGACATATTGGATATATCAACTTAAGATGATTTCACTTTCCAGGATATTTTTGCAGTGTAGACGGCTGTGCCACTCAGGAGCCCAGAGTCTCAACTAATTTAAAAATGTGCATCCAGGGGATCCCAGATCAGTTATATGCATAGAAACACTAACTCTGGCTCTGCTGACAACAGCAATCTAATATACATTACTTATTACATTCTTATTTTCCTTTTGAAAATAATTTCCCTTGCTATTGTACTTTTGAAGTGTTTCAGCAACAAAATCTTCCCTTTCACTCTTGCTGCTATCCTTCTATCACACATCAGCCCTGACACCCGTCTCCACCCACTCCATCCTGCCTGCACCGTCTTCTTCACCTCTTTTCTACACTGTCCATTGCTCTGGATGGTTGACCCAAGATATTTGAAGTCATCCACCTTTACGACCTCTACTCCTTGCATCTTCGCCTTTCCACCTGCCTCCCTCTCATTCACACACATGCATTCCGTCTTGTCTCTACTGACCTTCATTCCTCTCCTCTCCAGTGCAAACCTCCACCTCTCCAGATTCTCTTCCACCTGATCTCTACTCTCACCACAAATTACAATGTCATCTGCAAACATCATGGTCCATGGAGCCTCCTGCCTGACCTCATCTGTCAACCTTTCCATCACCATTGCAAACAAGAAGGGGCTCAAAGCTGATCCCTGATGTAACCCTACCTTCACCTTGAAACCATTTGTCACTCCAACTGCACATCTCACCACTGTCTCACTATCCTCATACATGTCCTGCACCACCCTAACATACTTTTCAGCTACACCTGATTTCCTCATACAGTACCACAGTTCCTCTCTTGGCACCCTATCATATGCCTTCTCTAGATCCACAAAGACACAATGTAGCTCCTTCTGACCTTCTCTGTACTTCTCTACCAACACTCAATGCAAAAATTGCATCTGTGGTAAATCATTCTGGGCATGAAACCAAACTGCTGCTCACTGATCTGAACCTCTCGCCTTAGCCTTGCTTCAACAACTCTTTCCCATACCTTCATGGTGTGGCTCATCAACTTTATACCTCTGTAGTTACTGCAGCTCTGCACATCACCCTTGTTCTTAAAAATGGGGACCAGTACACTGCTTCTCCACATCCTCTCCTGCAACCTCTTACTCTCCAGGATTTTGTTAAACAACCTGGTAAGTGGAAGTCCACTGCCTTCTCTCCTAAACATCTCCATACCTCAACAGGTATGTCATCTGGACCAACTGCCTTTCCATTCTTCATCCTTTTTAAAGCTGCCCTCACTTCCACCTTACTAATTCTCTGCACTTCCTGATCCACTATCTCTCCCCCTGTTGTCCTCCTCTCTCTCTCGTTTTCCTCATTTATTAGTTCTTCAAAGCACTCCTTCCATCTACTCAACACTCTCTGTTCACTCACTAGTACATTTCCCTCTCTATCCTTTATCATCCTAACCTGCTGTACATCCTTTCCAGCTCTATCTCTCTGTTTAGCCAAACAATACAAGTCCTTTGCTCCTTCTTTTCATGTCCAGCCTCTCATACAGCTCATCATAGGCCTGAGCCTTTGCTTTGCCACCATTCTTTTCGCTATGCGACTAGCCTCACGGTACTCCTGCCTACTTCCTTCATCTCTCTGGTTATCCCACTTTTTCTTAGCTGTCTTCTTCTGATTACTCTCCTGGACTTCCTCAGTGCACCATCAACTTTCCTTGTCTTCTTTCCTCTGACCAGACGAAACACCCAACACATTCTTGCCAGTTTCTCTCACCACCTTAGCTGTAGTTTCCCAGTCCTCAGGTAGCTCCTCACTGCCCCCAAGTTGCAATTTTTCCCTTGCCTGCAACCATCCTCCTCCTTCAGCTTCCATCATCTAATCTTTAGATGGTTCTGTCTTCACTCTCTTCCTCTTCTTTGTTTCTAATTTCATTCTACAGACAACCACCCTATGCTGCCCCTTTCCCCTGGTACTACTTTACAATCTTCAATCTCCTTTAGGTGGCATCTCCTGCTAAGCATATAATCCACCTGTGTGCATCTCCCTCCACTCTTGTATGTCACCCTGTGTTCTTCCCTATTCTGAAAATATGTGTTCACCACAGCCATTTCCACTCTCTTTGCAAAATCTACAACCATCTGACCTTCCGCAGTTCTGTCTTTCACACCATACATACCCAGCACCTCTTCATCCCCTCTGTTCCCTTCACCAACATGTCCATTGAAGTCTGCACCAATCACTAATCTCTCCTCTCTAGGGACACCATCTACCACTTCATCCAACTTACTCCAAAATTCCTCTTTCTCCTCTAACTGACAACCAACCTGTGGTGCATATGAACTGACCACATTCAAAATTACACCATCAACCTCCAACTTCAGGCTCATGATCCTGTCTGACACTCTCTTTACATCCAGAACACCTTTCCCAAGCTGTTCCTTTAGGATTATCCCTACTCCATTTCTCTTCCTCTCTACACCATGATAGAACAGTTTGAATCCACCTCCAATGTTCCTGGCCTTGCTTCCTTTCCATCTGGTCTCCTGGACACACAGAATATCTACCTTCCTTCTCTCCATCATGTCTGCAAGCGCTCTCTGCCTTTACCAGTCATTGTCCCTGTGTTCAGAGTCCCTACTCTAACCTCCACACTCCTGCCTTTCCTTCTCTCTCGCTGCCTTCTAACCCGCCTTCCTCCTCTCCTCTTTGATGGCCTTCGACCTACAGTAGTCCAGTTTCCACCGGCACCCTGCTGGTCAACTGCACCGGAGGCGGTCGTTGTTAACCTGGGCCTCGACCGATCCGGTATGGCAATCATATTTGTGATCCGCATGATAGTTTTGGCACAAGTTTTATGCCGGATGCCCTTCCTGATGAAACCCTCGCCATTTATCCGGGCTTGGGACCGGCACCAGAAGTACACAAAGTACACCCCTAATGGCTGCTTTGTTTCAGCAACAAAATATAGTGTAATATTATAAAGTACGTTTTAAAAATCTGAAAAGTCTCTACCTTCCCTATTTGTATACTGTTTTGTATTTTTAGTCTTTCACAAACATAGTCTCACAGGGCCAGACGTGATCTTGTAATGAGAATACACGTCTGGGAAACCTTGTTAAATGTTTGTCCCACAAAGTTTTGCATTGGGTTTACCCAAACTCCTCCCTAGTGACGAAAACAGTCATTATTCCTAATACATGATCATTTTCCAACCTCTTTTTAGCCCATAAAATGAAACAGGCTGTTTTGTCTCTATGTCTTTAAAAATGATATATGTAAATTGACTCTATTCTAATTGGATGCCCTGCCCTGAACCTCTTATGATGTCAACATAAAGAGATGGGATTAAACTGTAATATGCTGAATAGGCAGATGCATGTAAATGCATTGCCTGCTGTGACTTCACCAAAATAACTAATTGAAAACAATATTTTTACAACTTGCTTTTGGCCTATGAACTGTACAGACAACACATTTCAAAACACAATGTTTATATACTACATCCAAATCTTTCATTTAAAAAAAAGTGAGGAAAATTAAATTTTCTATGATATGGGCCCTTTAAGTTTAAAATGTGCTAGGGTGGCCAATTTATTGTTTTGAATTGGTTGTCTTCCCATGCATTTCCTTTTCCATTTTAAATTCCAGACTAAGTAAGAATATTCATATATAGTATGAATATACATTAAAAACAGAATGCAATGATGTGCAAATTATTTAAACCCTGTATTTAATTGAAAATACTACAAAAAAGACAACATTTCAATTGTTGAAACTGAAATTATATTATTAGAGCTTATAATGTTATTATTTTATTTTATTATTTTAATATATGCCCATTTGATGCCAGCAACACATTGTAAAACAGTTGGGACAGGGTCAAGTTTACTACGGTGTTATATCATTCACAAAGATGTTTGTCTGGATGGCAACAAATGTTGCTCCAAAACATATTTATATCACTCAACA